>NW_025920176.1:684253-811781 GCF_902686445.1 Sciurus carolinensis
AAGAAAGAAGAAAGAGAAAGAAAGAAAGAAAGAAAGAAAGAAAGAGAAAGAAAGAAAGAAAGAAAGAAAGAAAGAAAGAAAGAAAGAAAGAAAGAAAGAAAGAAAGAAAAATTAAAAAAAAAAAGAGCGGCAGCGGAAGCGGCCTAGGTGCGGTAGTGGCCTGGGGTGACGCTGCGGACCTTCGCGCCCTTCTCCGGTCGGCAGTGACTGGAACTTCATCAACTGCGAGGAAGACAAGGTGAACCTGCAGGACCTGCCCAGATCCACCATCGCCTGCCACCTGGACCCGCGCCTGTTCTTGGACAGCCTGTGCGGGTGAGGGTTGGGCCGGGCGGGGGCGGACCTTGTTGCCCTAGGAAATGGGCGGGTAGCAGCACCGAGGTCGGGCCGCGGGAGGGGCGGGCGAGGCGGGCGGCGACCCCAGGGACTAGCATTCAAGGGCCCCTGCTCCTGCGGTGGCGCCTCGCTGCCCCGGTTCTCTGAGTGCCTGCCAGCGGCGCGCAACACTCAGAGGGGTTTCGGAGGCTCCGTTGGGCAGGGCTCCTGGCCGCTTCCCAGCAACGCCCTTGCATCTGGTGGTTATTCGAGTATGGGAAGAATTAGCACCCCAATTGTCCAGGCAACCCCTGGGTCCCCCTGGGGCGTTAGCCACAGACCTGCATTTACTCGGTATGGAAGGGAATCATCTCATTCATAGGGAGGAGGAAACAGACATTGAGCAGCAGTGTGACTCACTCTTCATAAATAAGACAACGTCTGTGCATGATTGGAAGAAAAGTCAGTGTTTGGGTAAGGATCCATGGTTGCTCATTATCCTGCGGTTCTTTGGCCAGTTTTGGTCAAATGGTGTTAAGAGGAAGGGGACCATTTTCAAAACCATTTTATGCCTTAATTTTAAAAATGAATTGTTATGTACTATTGGAGTAGTGGAAAATATTTTTTCTCCATCTGGTCAAATACAGGTCAATTTAAGTCTATATATAGATAGCACAATAAACATTATTAACAGCTCACTCTATACTCCTGTTCATGTAGTACTATCAGTTGTTAAATGTTTTAAAATTGAGTGCTTATTTTATGATTTTGGTGATTAGTTCTCCATTTTGATGAAGTACAGATGTGAATTTTTTCAGGCTTAGCAGAATTAGGTACCCTGTGTGATCCCTTACAGAGTTCTTCTATTAGTGAAGAAAATGGACTCACTGCCGCCTTTACTATAGCCCATGAACTTGGGCATGTTGTAAGTATCTTCTGTCCCCTCAGTAATGTGCCTTTTGTTTGTCATTGTGCAGAAAGCCTAAAATTCTGTCTTCAGTTAGTAGTGAACATGTTTTGTTTCTTCATAAACAATTTTTATCCCTGCAGTGCTACCTCTGGCTCTTTATGATCTATGTTAGGTCAGACAGACTGCACAGATAAACAGACTAAGCAAAGAGCTAGGACTTGACATTTATTTTATTCACTCTGTTGGATTACATGGTGAGCACTTCTAGCCTCTGTCTCGTGTTACCCTATACATGACTGGGTACTGTCCACTACCATCTTATGGGAGGGCTTGCAGAGGCTCCTGGTTCTAGGGAATCAGAACTCATTTCTTGCTCTTAGAGCTCAGAGTCCCAGCAATGGACATAGCCTGTGGAAATTTCTACTTGTTAAAATATTTTTTTAAAGTCCCCACCCACCACCTAGTACTCTGTATTTTCTCATTAAATTTGTAATTTTCTTATCTACTCCTGCCTTTACTAAAATTCTGCTGGTGTTCTATGCTGTAAGAATGGAGGCAATGGTTTCCCATAATATCCTCAGAGCACCCATTAAAAATCAGAAAGTATTACATCTCATCCTCTGAAAAACAATTCCAACTGCTTACCCAGAGTGTATCCTGAAGTTTCTTTGTTACTTCATTAATCAGGAATTGAGGCTAGAGTTAGCTTTATCACATTTTTTTTTCTGATCATGCCTTGAGATGTCATTAGAGCTTTTGTAGAAAAAATTGAAATGTACATAAATTTTAGCTAACTAGTACTTCTTCAGTTCCCTATTATATCTCATAATCATCAGCAAGCTGCACACCCAGTTTTGTAAGTTTGTTGAGGAGAGCACCTGCAGACTCTGGAATTATTGCAGCAACATGTAGGAAGCACCATTTACTGGTCTCCAAAGCTGCCAGCTAGTAGAAGACTGTTCTCTCAGAGAGTGCTGTCTTACTTAGACATTTGTTTTCTTCCTTAGAAACTTTAGGTGTCTCTAAAATATGGATTAGTAAGCAGTTCAATTGAAACAATGTTTTAAATACAAAACCTCAGCATGCAAAAACCTGAATTTGGTGATTTTGATGATCCTTCTAAACTTGGGTTTCTACTTGAATCTGTAAGAGAATGTAGGATCTGTGGTTAACCTGCTAATTATTTAATACTTTTGCTATCACTGTGAAGAATTGGTTGTCCTTTGGGAATGTTTCTATTATTCCAATTCAATTGATTGTCATGTAATTATAGAACAGAAAGATTGATTAGATTATTTCATATAATACAAATGAATACTATAGAATGGTATGGAGTAAGGGATTAAATAGGTCTTTTGGATACTATGTCAAAAGTCAATGGTCTACAATGCAATGTGGTATCACTTTACCTCATATGTCCATGTTTATCTCCAGGATATCCTTGTTGAAAACTGCAGGCATTTTTATGCAAATGCTACGCCTATGTTGTGAGGAGGTGAACCCGATTCCAAATATTTTTAATTTTAGACTCAGATGCCAAGTCAACAGACTGTGCAACTGATCAAATGTTTACTTTAGTACTTCTCAGAAGTCATGTACTTCTAAACATGAAATTATAGCATCTTATGGAGAGATCAAGAGTGCAAAATACAATGTAGTACAAACATAAAATCTTACTAATGTGTATATTTTTGATTGTCTTATTTAATGTTTGTTTTTAATTTTAGATCAATGTTTCACATGATGATAGTTTTAAATTCAAAGAAATTGGAATTAAACATCAGTATCATGTAATGACCCCAACTTTAAATTACCACACAAGTTCTTGGACCTGGTCAAAATGTAGTCAGAAATATATCACTGAGTTCCTAGAGTAAGTCTAAATTTATGTTACTTTAGTTGAGTAATTATTTATTTATCAGATTTTAAGATTTGAAATGTGTATGTTCTTTTAAAGGGTTTAATTTTTGTTTAGTTTTTCATTGTTTAGACTTATGCTTACTTTCATTTTTTTTTTTTTTTTTTGGGTGCTAGAGATCAAACCCAGGGCCTTGTGCTTGCACGGCAAGCACTCTACCGACTGAGCTATCTCCCCAGCGCCTTAAGCTTACTTTCACTGCACAAATGGATGTTTGACAAAAAGGGTGTCTATACATATTATTTCACTTCTTTTAAAAAAGGAGTTACCTATCATGTTTTTTATTTGAGCCTTTTTATATGATTAAAACTTTGGGGGGAACTTAAAGGTAATCACAACTTCCTTATATGTTTTTGAATTTATTAGGTCTTATTTTGGGAGGAGTTGAATGGCTAAAGTTTGAGATGACCCTAGAAAACAGAATAGTTAGTCAAGTGATAAGTTATTCAAATAGCTGTGTACAGTCACAGAGTGGTGGCACTAAAATGTAAGTTCTCAAAGTTAATGATCCAAAATAGTCATGTAAATTATATTGTGATGAATTTATGCTTATTACTTGTCATTAAAAATGTTTTGGGTGGTGTAAGGAATTGAACCCAGGGCCTTGTAAATTTCAGCAGGTTCTCTACCATGATCTACATTCCCAGCCTTTTTTTTTTTTTAAGTTTTGTATTGCATATTTAAGTTCCATTTGGGAATCAAGTGCAAACAAGCACACTAAAAATACTTTGTAAACTCTGAGGCTTTCATTATGTATGTTGACATGCATTCATTTTTAAATTATGATAAAATATTTTTCTTGAAAATATGAGAACAGCAGCAAATGTGATAAAGAATGTTGTACTGAAACATATACCCCTGTATTTACAAGGTGTTATTTTCTGTCATTGGTACAGTACTGGCCATGGAGAATGCCTTCTTGATAAACCAAATGGAAGAATATATGATCAGTCTTTATAACTTCCTGGGTTAATGTGAACAAACAATGGGAGCTTATGTTTGGTCCTGGATCACAAGATAAGAAAAACTCTGTCCCTTTGTTGAAGTACTACCATAAAGTTGTAGCTATGATATATTTGAAAATTTGCACTTGTTCTCTTGAATGGAAAGGGAACTAACCACTGTTTTTATATCTCTGAGAAATCTGATATTTGACAGAAAGGGGGTAAAAATAAGAAACTAAAATTAGTTGAGTACTTGTTGTTTGCCAGGTACTATGTGAGATACTTAAAATTTTTCTTTGTTAATTCTCACAGATTCCTATGAAATATTCTCATTTAGAAAATGAGAAAAATGAGCTCCTCAGTATTAGTAAACTTTAAAAATTATAGTATTTTTATTTAGGTACTCTAAATTTGAAACATTGTAAAATGATACATTTTGTCTTTTGAGTACCATTGCAGTTGTACAGAGATTTTCACTGGTTCTATTTTTCTGCTGTTACTGATAAGTATGTTCCACTGAATTTATCCTATATATAGTTGGCATTTCAAGTAAAGAGTTTGTATAGAAAAAAAGTTTTCAAATATTTATTTTCAACTGACATTATTTTGAGGGGGAGAGGAAATGTAGATGCTTTGATACTGAGTTGTTTTAAAGGCCTCAGGAATATAACATACATTTTCTTTTACACAGAATTGAATACAGAAGAATTAAAGTTGCAACTTACTTAGTTTTCATTAAACTGTTACTTTATTTATTTTGAGGATTTTAATAGGTTATTTTCTTTTAAATTCCACTAAAATAACTGATCCTAACTGTTTTGTTACTGGGTTTATAATTATGAATTTCTTTTTGGTGTCAATTTAGGGAGTAGTTTATAATCACTATCACTGCTTTTGCAAATCCATATCTCATTTTGCCAAGTGTAGTAGGCAACTTTGTTTTCTTCATTCCTCTGCATACCTTTGCCAAATTATTTCCTGCCTTACTAGTTTGTGAAAATAATGGTCATTCAGGTTGTAAACTGATTTTGCTACTTTGATTGTGACCTGCTATGGTGACATTTAAACAACACCTTTTAAAACATTCTCTTTCTAGCCCTATCTCTCATTTCTTATGTATATTCAAGGAATATCTTAATTGTATTAATTGTGTTTTGAAGCAATCTGGTTGTGATCATGTGTTAAACTCCAAGGACAAGAGAGACAAACGAGTGTGTGGTCGAGATAACTCTTCATGCAGGATGATGGCAGGTGTCTTCAGCAGTGCCCATTATGGTCAGCTGTGCATTTGCTTCTAGTTTTCCCTTTTATTTAATGTAATAGTAGGGTACATAATGAAGGTATAATAGTAACAGTTTGCTATATTTCTGTGTGCTCTATTCCATCAGTTGAAAATGATTATGAAAGAAATACTTCCTAAATATAAAAATTACATCTTATACCAAGTGTACTTTCAAATTAATGAATTTACCCACCCAAAACAAATATAATTATTAGAAATATAATAGGTGTCTTTTAAGAGTAAGAGTAAATTCAGTGTTATTTGACCAAGATGTGTAAATAGTCCCCTAGCAAATGTATGCTCCTATAATCTAAAATGTATATACTTATGATTTTTTTCAGGAAACTTGTTTTAAATTATTATCATTTGAATCACTTTTTTTTTTTTTTGGTCTGACTTGGTCTAACTGTTGTATTTGTTAATGATATTGAAAATGTTGATTGAAGGTAAAGAATGAAACCATTAACTCAAATATTGGATCATAAGTATCATCACATTTGATTTCTCAAGCAGTATCTGAATTACAGATATTAAAATTGATATTTTACCTTGATTTTAATTTTACTCAAAATGTTTATGACAATGTCTCAGATACTTTCCATTCTAAAATTTTCTGTACTTTTTTTTTCTTTTTAATGAAATAAAAGCAGACCATTAAAACTTCTTACACAGTAAGTGTAATATTTACAGCTATGTTATTCAACATTATATTGTGTTAAATATAATCATGTGTGTTTGAACATGTGTTGGGTTATTATGAGTTATTTCAATTAAAGAGGTATAACTTAAAACTCAAAGATTATATTTTTACCTATAAAGTAAGCGTAGAACACTTCATTCTCTTCCATGCTGCTGGTACTTATTAGATGATTTGACATACTATTTTTCTGGTTGTTTTTATTTATTATTTCATGAAAACCACACAAATTTGATCTCCTTCTATAATCAATGACTCATACTTATCACAGTCTGTGGAAAAATATATTTTTGGAGGAGAAAAACACATATTTCAAATTAGGATTAAATAGTTAACCTTGCAAAAACTGTATTGTGAATTAATCAATTTGTAAATGGAGAAAAGTGAAGTCATTTTCAGTACCTTAAATGGCATTGGCCACATTTCTGTCCCCTGCTGTTTTCCTTTATCTTGTTACCTTTGCAATGTGCAATGTGTCAAGCTAGCTTTTTTGAAAAACTGTAGCTAACATAGAGTGGAAGTAGTGAACAGGAATATTTTATATTCCTGAAGAGAAGGTGAGTTGAAATTTTTCTTTAAGGTTGATAACCTACAACTAATATGTATGTATAGTGTATACCAACTCTTTCTACCATTTATCACATTATATTTAAAGAAGGATGCCTTAATGAGATAGAAAAAGGCACTGTAACTATATCAGGATCCATATTTAAGCTTTTATAAAACTTCTACTTCTTAAGTTTATCCAATGTTTTTAAATTTAGTGCATGAGAAGTATTACAGTTTCTCTCACCTGTTTATTAAGTAGGGGAAAATCATAATAAGAAAGGACAAGCAAAAACTTAGATTAACATAATTAGAACATAATCAATTATATAGTTCCCTGAGAGTATTTGGATAGCTATGTAATATGAATGTTTCTGTGTCAGTAACAGAATGTTTCTGTGTTTGTTTCTTGTTTAATGTATATTTGATATAGTATTTCCTCTTCTTTTTTTTAATTTATTTGTATTGTAAACAAATGGGATACATGTTGTTTCTGTTTGTACATGGAGTAACAGCATACCATTTGCATAATCATACATTTACATAGGGCAATGATGTTTGATTCATTCTGATATTTTTTCCTTCCCCCCACCCCTCCCACCCCTCTTTTCCCTCTATACAGTCCCTCATTCCTCCATTCTTGCCCCCTCCTACACCCCATTATGTGTCCTCATCCACTTATCAGTGAGATCATTCCTCTTTTGCATTTTTGAGATTGGCTTATCTCACTTAGCATGATATTCTCCAATTTCATCCATTTGCCTGCAAATGTCATAATTTTATTATTTTTATAGCTGATTAATATTCCATTATAAATATATACCACAGTTTCTTTATCCATTCATCAATTGAAGGACATCTAGGTTGGTTCCACAGTCTGTGTATTGTGAATTGAGCAGCTATGAACAATGATGTGGCTGTATCTCTGTAGTACGCTGATTTTACGTCCTTTGGGTATAGGCCAAGGAATGGGAAAGCTGGGTCAAATGGTAGGTCCATTCCAAGTTTTCTAAGGAATCTCCACCCTGCTTTCCAGAGGGGCTGCACTAATTTGCAGCCCCACCAGCAATGTATGTGTCTACCTTTTTCCCCACATCCTCTCCAACACCTATTGTTGCTTTTATCCTTGATAATCACCATCCTAATTGGGGTGAGATGGAAACTTAGTGTAGTTTTGATTTTCATTTCTCTTATTACTAAAGATGGTGAACATTTTTTTATATGTTTGTTGATTGCTTGTAGAGCTTCTGTAAAGTGTCTGTTCATATCCTTAGCCCATTTGTTGATTGGGTTATTTGTAGTCTTCATGTAGAGTTTTTTGAGTTCTTTATACATTCAGCAATTTAGTGCTCTATCTGAAGTATGACTGGCAAAGATATTCTCCCACTCTGTAGGCTCTCTCTTTGTATTGCAGATAGTTTTCTTTGCTGAGAGAAAGCTATTCAGTTTGAATCTATCCCAGTTATTGATTCTTGCTTTTATTTCTTGTGCTATGGGTGTCCTGTTAAGGTAATCTGATCGTAAGCCAACAAGGTGAAGATTTGGACCTACTTTTTCTTCTATAAGATTGCAGGGTCTCCGGTCTGATTTCAAGGTTTTGATCCATTGTGAGTTGATTTTTGTGCATGGTGAGAAACAGTTTCATTCTGTTGCATATGGATTTCGAGTTTTCCCAGCACCATTTGTTGAAGAGGCTATCTTTTCTCCATTGCATATTTTTGGCACTTTATCTAGTATGAGAAAATTGTATTTATTTGGGTTTGTGTCCATGTCCTCTATTCTTTACCATTGTTCTACCTGTCTATTTTGGTACCAATACCATGCCGTTTTTGTTACTATTGCTTTGTAGTAGAGTTGAAGATTTGGTATTGCAATACCCCCTGCTTCGCTCTTGCTACTGAGGATTGCTTTAGCTATTCTAGGTTTTTTGTTCTTCCAGATGAATTTCATAATTGCTTGCTCTATTTCTGCAAGGTACATCATTGGGATTTTAATTGGAATTGCATTGAATCTGTATAGCACTTTAGGTAGTATGGCCATTTTGACAATATTAATTCTGTCTATCCAGGAACATGGGAGATCTTTCCATCTTCTAAGGTTTTCTTTAATTTCTTTCTTTAGTGTTCTGTAGTTCTCATTGTAGAGGTCTTTCACCTCTTTTGTGAGATTGATTCCCAAGTATTTTATTTTTTTCAATGCTATTGTGAATGGGGTAGTTTTCCTAATTTCTCTCTCTGAAGATTCATCACTTATGTATAAAAAAGCATTGGATTTATGAGCATTGATCTTGTAACCTGCTACTTTACTGAATTCACTCATGAGCTCTAAAAGTTTTCTGGTGGAATTTCCAGGGTCCTCTAAATATATAATCATGTCATCAGTGAACAGGGATAGTTTGAGTTCTTTTTTTTCCAATTGTTATCCCTTTAATTTCTTTGGTTTGTCTAATTGCTCTGACTAGAGTCTCAAGGATGCTGTTGAATAGAAGTGGTAAAAGAGGGCATCCCTGCCTTGTTCCAGTTTTTAGGGGGAACGCTTTCAGTTTTTCTCCATTTAGAATGATATTGGCCATGGACTTAGCGTAGATGGCCTTTATAATGTTAAGAAATGTTCCCACTACCCCAATTTTTCTAGTGTTTTGAGGATGAAGGGATGCTGTATTTTATCAAATGCTTTTTCTGCATCTATTGAAATGATCATGTGATTCTTAACTTTAAGTCTGTTGATATGGCGAATGACATTTATTGATTTCCGAATGTTGAACCAACCTTGCATCCCTGGGATAAAACCCACTTGATCGTGGTGCACTATCTTTTTAATATATATTTGTATGCGAATTGCTAAAATTTTGTTGAGAATTTTTGCGTCGAAATTCACTAAGGATATTGGTCTGAAATTTTCTTTCCTCAATGTGTCTCTGTCTGATTTAGGTATCAGGGTGATATTGGCTTCATAGAACAATTTTGGGAGGGTTCCCTCCTCTTCTATTTCATGGAATACTTTGAGGAGTATTGGAATGAGCTCTTCTTTAAAGGTTATGTAGAACTCGACTGAGAACCCATCTGGTCCCGGACTTTTCTTTGTTGGTAGGCTTTTGATGACGTCTTTTATTTCATTGCTTGAAATTGGTTTATTTAAGTTGTGTATGTCCTCCTCGTTCAGTTTAGGTAATTCATATGTATCTAGAAATTTGTTGATGTCTTCGAGGTTTTCTGTTTTGTTGGAGTATAGATTTTCAATATAGCTTCTAATTATATTTTGTATTTCACTTGTGTCTGTTGTGATGTTTCCTTGTTCATTCCGAATTTTAGTAATTTGAGTTTTCTCCCTCTTTCTCTTTGTTAGTGTGGCTAAGGGTTTATCAATTTTGTTTATTTTTTCAAAGAACCAACTATTTATTTTGTTAATTTTTCCAATTGTTTCTTTTGTTTCAATTTCATTGATTTAGGCTCTGATTTTAAGTATTTCCTGTCTTCTACTAATTTTGCTATTGGTCTGCTCTTCTTTTTCTAGTGCTTTGAGCTGTAGTGAAAGTCATTTATTTGTTGATTTCTACTTCTTTTTTTTGAATGCGCCCCATGAAATAAATCTTCCTCTAAGTACTGCTTTCATAGTGTCCCAGAGATTTTGATATGATGTGTCTTTTTTCTCGTTTACTTCTAAGAATTTTTTTATTTCCCTCCTGAATATTATCCATTCATCGTATAATAGTGTATTATTTAATCTACAGGTATTGGAGAAGTTTCTGTTTTTATTCTGTCATTTATTTCTAATTTCAATCCATTATGATCTGATAGAGTACAAGGTAGTATCTCTATCTTCCTGTATTTGCTAACAGTAGCTTTGTGGCATGAAATATGGTCTAGTTTAGAGAAGGATCCATGTACTGCTGAGAAGAAAGTGTATTCGTTCTTTGTTGGATGGTATATTTATATATGTCAGTTAAGTCTAAATTGTTGATTGTGTTATTGAGATCTATGGTTTCTTTATTCACTTTTTTTTGGATGATCTATCCAGTGGTGAGAGAGGTGTGTTAAAATTGCCTAGTATTATTGTGTTGTGGTCTATTTGATTTCTGGAATTGAGAAGGATTTGTTTGATGTATGTGGATGAGCCCATGTTTGGGGCATAGATATTTATGATTGTTATGTCTTGCTGATTTATGCTTCCCTTAAGCAGCATGTAATGTCCTTCTTTATCCCTTCTGACTAATTTTGGCTTGAAGTCCACATCATCTGAAATGAGGATGGATACTCCAGCTTTTTTGCTGTGTCCGTGTTCATGGTATGTTTTTCCTCATCCTTTCACCTTTAGTCTATGGGTATCTCTTTCTATGATATGAGTCTCTTGCAGGCAGCATATTGTTGGATTTTTCTTTTTAATCCAATCTGCCAGTCTATGTCTTTTGATTGATGAGTTCAGGCCATTAACATTCAGGGTTATTATTGTGATATGATTTGTATTCCCAGTCATTTTACTCATTTTTGTTTTTTGACATGATTTGGTTTCTCCTTTATTAGGCTATTCCTTTAGGCTAGCGCCTCCTGTTGCTGATTTGCATCATTGTTTTTCATCTCTTCCTCATGGAATATTTTGCTGAGAATGTTCTGTAATGCTGGCTTCCTTTTTGTAAATTCCTTTAGCTTTTGTTTATCATGG
Source organism: Sciurus carolinensis (assembly GCF_902686445.1). Classification (NCBI taxonomy): domain Eukaryota; kingdom Metazoa; phylum Chordata; class Mammalia; order Rodentia; family Sciuridae; genus Sciurus; species Sciurus carolinensis. The sequence continues at coordinate 695,525 of NW_025920176.1, forward strand.
AAGGATCTTATTTCATCATCAAATTTGAAGGTAAGTTTTGCTGGGTATAAGATTCTTGGTTGGCATCCATTTTCTTACAGGGCTTGGTAAATGTTGTTCCAGGCCCTTCTAGCTTTCTGGGTCTGGATTGAAAAATCTGCTGATATTCTTATTGGTTTCCCTCCGAATGTAATTTGATTCTTTTCTCCCATGGCCTTTAAAATTCTGTCTTTATTTTGTATGTTAGGTATTTTTTGAATATGCCTTGGTGTGGGTCTGTTGTAATTTTGTATATTTGGAGTTTTATAAGCCTCTTGTACTTGATTTTTCCATTTTATTCTTCAGATTTGGGAAATTTTCTGATATTATTTCATTGAATAGATTGTTCATTCCTTTGGTTTGTTTCTCTAAGCCTTCCTCAATCCCAATATCTTAAATTTGGACTTTTCATGAAATCCCATAATTCTTGTAGATTCTGTTCATGATTTCTTACCATCTTCTCTGTTTGGCCAACTTTGCTTTCAAGATTAAAGAATTTGTCTTCATTATCTGAGGTTCTGTCTTCCAGGTGTTCTATCCTATTGGTTATGCTTTCTATGGAGTTTTTAACTTGGTTTATTGTTTCCTTCATTTCAAGTATTTCAGTTTGTTATTTTTTTCAGTATCTCTAACTCTTTATTGATATGATCTCTTGCTTCCTGTATTCGGTCTTTTAACTGTTGATTGGTGCGATCATTTAATGCCTGCATTTGCTCTTTCATCTCCTCCTTCAATGCCTGCATTTGCTCTCTCATCTCCTCATTTTCTTCCCTAATTGTTTTAATTATGTACATTCTGAACTCCCTTTCTGACATTTCTTCTGCTGTGCTGTCATTGGGTTTTATTGATATAGTATCTAGGTTTGTTTGTGACATTTTCTTCCCTTGTTTTCTCTTATTGGTCAGCTGTCAGTGGGACCCTGAGATATTGCAGATTTCCTCTATTGGCTTATAGTGTCCCAGTAGATTTCCAGTGTATCACCTCCCAGCCTTCAGTAGCCTGAATTCTTGGAGGAACTTTATAATGCAGTGCTTCCGAAGAAAGCTGACCCTAGCCCCCTACTGGTTCCAGGTCTTGGAGCTGGCTCTGTGTGGAAAGGCTCTCACTGGGGGCCTGCACTTTGCAGCTGGCCATGTGGGAGGAGCCCACTGCTGGAGTGTGGAAGGCTACCTGGGGAAGACTCTAGCTGCCCTGCCCTGCTCTGATAAGTCACCCCTATCTGTGCCTGCTTCCCAGGCCAAATTTCACCCAGTGGGGGAGACTCACCCCGTGACTCTATTTTTGTCCAAGTCTCTCAATGCCTCCCCTTCTTGAGTCCTGGGTTCTGGAGCGACTGGAGATGCAGTCACCCTCTAGGCAGCCATCTTGGTTCACCCTGTGGAAAGATCCTGCGGCCGTAGTGGACAAAACCACCTGGAGAAGTCTCTGGCTGCCATGCCCTGATCCCAGAGGCTGCTTGTGGATCGAAACTCTCCGTTGGCTCGGGGACTTGTGGCTGGCTCTATGTCGAGAGGCTCTCACTGGGTGGTCTGTAACGAGAAGCTAGCCTTGAAAGGTGCCTCCCACCGCAGGGGGTCGGGCTACTTGGGTAAGTCTCTGGCTGCCCTGTCCTGGTCCCTGAAGCTGCTTGCGGGCCGGAGCACGTCATGATGGCTCCGGGACTTGGAGCTTGTTCTGATCAGAAAGGCTCTCTCTAGGGGGCCTGCTCCGAGAACCTGGAGAAGCTGACTGTGTGGGAGGGGCCCACCGCTGGAGTGCACAGGGCTGCCTATGGAAGACTCTAGCTGCCCTGCCCCGCTCCGATAAGCCACCTCTATCTGGGCCTGCCACCCGGGCCGAGATTTACCCAGTGGGCAGACTCACCTGTGGCTCTATTTTAGTCTGAGTCTCTTAATGTCTCCCCTTCTTAACTCCTGGGTTCTGGAGCGACTGGGGATGCAGTCACCCTCTAGTCTGCCATCTTGGATCACCCTGTGGAAAGAGCGTGCAGCCGGAGTGGGCAGAGCCACCCGGAGAAGTCTCTGGCTGCCCTGCCCTGATCCCAGAGGCTGCTTGCGGATTGAAGCTCTCAGTTGCCTCGGGGACTTGTGGCTGGCTCTATGTAGAAAGGCTCTCAGTGTGCAGTCTGCTCTGAGAAGCTAGCCTTGAAAGGCGCCTCCCACCGCAGGGGTCCAGGCTGCTTGGGGAAGTCTCTGGCTGCTCTGTCCTGGTCCCTGAAGCCACTTGCAGGCCAGAGCACGCCACACTGGCTCCGGGACTTGGAGCTTGTTCTGATCAGAAAGGCTCTCACTAGAGGGCCTACTCCGAGAACCTGGAGAAGCTGGCTGTGTGGGAGGGGCCCACCGCTGGAGTGCACAGGAGTGCCTGTGGAAGACTCTAGCTGCCCTGCCCTGCTCCGATAAGCCACCTCTATCTGGGCCTGTCACCCAGGCCGAGCTTTACCCAGTGGGCAGACTCACCCGTGGCTCTATTTTAGTCCGAGTCTATCAATGTCTCCCCTTCTTAACTCCTGGGTTCTGGAGCGACTGGGGATGCAGTCACCCTCTAGTCCGTCATCTTGGATCACCGAATTTTGTTTTTTCAATTCACTCTCCCCATTTACAGGCTTAGGGTTCATCTTCCTTGACTGTCAAAAATCTCTTCCAGGGCTGGGGCTGGGGTTCAGTGGTAGAATGCTTGCTTAGCACATGTGGGGCACTGGGTTCTATCCTTAGCACCACATAAAAATAAATAAAAGCATTCTGTTCATCTGCAACTACAAAAATATTTAAAAATGAATATTTCAAACTGCTTTTCATATTAAATAATTCTTTCTTTTGCCTACTGTGTTTTCTTTTATTCCTGTTCTTTTAGAAAAGCCTTTCAAATTTTTTTAATTTTAAAGTTTGATTAGGAAATATCAGAGATAATTAGTCAACTGGTAGTATATAGTTCAACTTTATAAACAGAAAGTTGATTATGTCACAGACTGCTTTTCAATGTAAATTTAGACTATTCTGACTAGTTATAACCATTTCTCTGAGTTTACTTTTGCTGTTGTGCTGCATACACCAACCACCGAATCTCAGTGCATTAGAAAAAAAGCATGATTGCCCATATCATGCTTTGATGCTAATTTGTTATGGCTGTTCTCTAATTTGTTATCTGTATCTTGTAATATTTTTAAAAAATGATGGACTTTATTATTTAGAGCATCTTTAGGTTTACTGAAAAACATTGAACAAAAAGTACAGAAATACTGAATATTCTGCCTTCTTCCTTCCCTCTGTTACCCCATGCCCTTCACTTACCCACTCCCTCAATTATCATCTTGCATTAGTTTGGCACATGTGTGTAATTGATGAGCCAATATTTATGCACTATTATCAACTAAAATCTATAGTTTACATTAGGATTCACTCTTTGTGCTGTATGTATAAATATGGTGATGGTATCACCCAGAGAAATTTCCCTGCCCTGAAAATCCCCTTTGCTCAACTTCTCATCTTGCCTCCCTCCCCTGCAATCTGTGACACCACTGATCTTTTTATTGTCAGACAATGCCTTTTCCTTTATAACTCCAGGCTGAAAGAGCAGTCCTTCCTGAGAAATGCTGTTCTGGAAGCAGAGAAAAAATGGAAAGAGGGCTGGTGGAACTGGAATAGGTTCCCTCCACTTTAGTCAGTTAGCATAAGGCTGATGTCAGTTGACAGGGGAGTGTTCTCCACAGGAAGTTACCACAGCATGTAGCAACTAGAGATATGCACCTCCCTTCAGATATAGTGGGAAAATATGGGGGATCAATAATACCACTACCAGGTAGCGTCAACACTGGCCCTAGTCACTCAATTTTCCCCAGTCTTTGTCTTAGCCCCGATGTATTTCTTTCTACTTTGTACCTGTCCCACCTTACTTTCTCCTCTTCACTAAGCAAACTCCTCAATCATTCAGGATTCAGTTTACTTATTATGAAACATCATTCCTAAATGGATTAATATACTAGCATAGCTTATATGTAGTGTTGAACATTTGCCAGTCTATACCTTTTAATTGATGAGCTTAGCCCATTAACATTAAGGTTTATTATTGAGATATGATTTGTATTTCTGATAATTTTGGCTTACTTTTAGTTTTAATGTGACTTGGATTTCCTTTTTTTTTTTTTTTTTTTTTTGCTTTACATTTAGGGTGCTTCCTCCCTTTCCTGACTTAAATTGTTGTTTTCATTTCCTACTCATGGAACATTTTGCTGAGAATGTTCTGTAGCACAGATTTTCTATTTGTAAATTATTTTAACATTTGTTTATCATGGAAGAATTTTATTTCATTCTCAAATCTGAAAGTTAGTTTTGCTGGGTATAAGATTCTTTGTTAGCAACCATATTCTTTAAGAGCTTGAAAAAAGTTGTTCCAGTCCCTTCTAGCATTTAGTGTCTGGGGTGAGAAATATGATGATATCTTTATTAGTTTTCCCCTATATGTAATCTGATGATTTTCTCTTGCAACCTGTAAAATTCTGTCTTTATTTGAAGGCTTAGCATTTTCATTACAAAATGCCTAGGTGTGGATCTGTTGCAATTTTGTACATTTGGTATTCCACAAACCCATTGTATTTGATTTTCCATTTCATTCTTTAGTTTTGGGTAATTTTTGGATATTATTTCATTGAAAAGGTTATTCATTCCTTTGGGTTATATCTCTGTGCCTTCCTCAATTCCAATAATTTTTAAATTTGGTGTTTTCTTGGTATCTCATATTTCTTGAATATTCCAGTCATGATTTATCTTTGGTCATCTTTATTTTTAAGATTAAATATTTTGTATTCATTTTGTGAAGTTTTTTCTTCCAAGTGGTCAAGTCTGTTGGTGATGCTTTCCATTGAGTTTATTTGTTTTTTTTGTTTTCCTCAATTCAAAGATTGCTCTTTGTTTTGTTATTCAGAATTTTTGTAAAGGCTAATTGGAGTCCAGTTATAAGGGGTAAGGGGAGAGCTAATAAAGAGGCAAGCACTCAGGATGGCAAAGAGAAGAAGTGGCTCTCGTGTGAAAGCCAGTCCAGTTTTTTATCCATTCTGGGGTCATATCAAGTTACCTAGGTTACATATTAAAGTTAGCTTTGCCCATGTGCAGATCACATAAATTTTCTGCTTCTTAGAGTTCACTAGTACCAAAGGTTATTATAATAAGAAAATGTCTCCAGGTCTCAATGATGGATGATTTGCAGAGCATTTCTAAACCATTGAACACAGTGCCTTTTGTCCTGAGAAGATTGCTCAACTCAAAGGACTTTCACTCCTCTCTATATTGACTGACCTGAAATTCCTACAACTCTGCTTTTTTTGTTTTTTATGGTCTTTTGAATAGACATGACTTGTCTTCTCTTTAAGGAAGGTAGAGGGAGAAAGCAAAGCAAACATTGGCAAACAAAAGCACAGCATAATAAAGCATGTATCAATTAACATTCTCCAATAAAAAGCTGTTTGATCCATGTAAAATTTGGCAGCCATGAGATTAACCAATCAAATAAATACCAATCTCCATCATCCTTTTACATCTTCTTTACAATGTCTTTAAGATGATTCAATTTCTTTCAAATGTAGTTATTATTATCAGTTAAATTGAAACAACACATATTGTTAAAATCTTGGCATCCTATATGATGTAAAAATAGCAAATAATACAGCTCATTATCAAGGATAGTTTGATGATCCAAATTTCAGGAGAATAAACAATTACTGCTAATTATGGAGGCACCACCAACAGGGATACAATAACAGAGAAATAACATAATAATAGCCAGCATAGTTATAGAATTTTGGGTAAGTTTGGCAAGCAGAACTGTAACCACGTTTTTCAGAGTACATTCTAAACCCATCTAGGATAACATTTGTTAAGAAGATGTTGTTAAATAGTTTATTTTCCTCCAAATCACTAGATAATTAGAAGACAGAGAGTCTCTTGGGTCTCTTGTTCTTATCAGAGGTTCCTCCTTTGAATCAGGATCCTCTTCATCCAGGAACAAATGCAGTTTGGGAATAAGAATGTGAAGTCCTTGATACCAATTCATGAAGATTGTCAAATCTGTTGACACATGTGGCAGGAATCCAGACAGGACCTGTAGAAGTAAGAACAGCAGCATATCCCCTCCCCATGTAATCAAAGGTGCAGAGTTCCACCATATCAGGTCTGGAACTCAGTATTTTACATAAATCTTTGGTAGTGGTTCCTGAGGTGCAAATGCCTGTCCAAGGAAGAGGACCAGAGATGTGTATTATCTTCAAAATGTACATTAAGAGTACTTATTGTGAAGAAGGAAATATTGGGAGCATTAACATGAACAAGACTAGGTCATCCTTTTTTCCCCCAAATGTGTCATTTATATTCAATTTGCAATTTACACACAGAAATGTATACAAATGCATACAACTTTTCTGTTTTACATACATAGAATCACACATTATAGTATTTTGTAATGATTTTCCCTTTGAACAATATATCATTTTTTGTATTAATTATTCTTACACTATATAATTTTAATGATTTTAAAGCAAACCATTATGTAGTGGTATTATGATATTTTTTGACCAGTCACTTATTGTTCTATTTGGGTTTTCAATTTATTATTATGTAAATATGCTGCACTAAATATTCTGGTAGCTGACTCATGTGCAATGATAATTTTTTTTTCTTTTACTAACAGCTACTGTAAAATAACTCAATTAGATTAACAAGTACAAAATCAACATACAAAAATCAGTAGTTTACATGTATTCAAACAATATTTAGAAAGATTTAATGTCAGAGAAGTTTTTATATATAACAATAATAAAGTGTATTAATATGTTTGTCAATAAAAATGAGACTTATTAAAATTAAAATTAAAACACCAGTGAAGCCAAAAAAATAGGCTTTCTACAAATAGAAGAACCATATTATTTTATAAATTAAACTGTAAGTTTAACAAAACCTCAATGAAAGCTTCCCAGTTTTAAGCTATATCACCTGATGCTAAATTTAATGAAAAAAATAAACAGAAATGATACCAGGAATAAAACACATCAGGGCATTTTTTATGAACTTAAATAATTTAAAAGGATCAAACTAGTCTATTAGCAAAACAGAATGCCCTGAAGTAAGTACACTCGGATACAAATAGAAATTGAATATATAAAGAGGGCATCATCTCAAATCATTGGGAAAAAGAAGTATTTAATAAATGTTATAGAAAAAAATAAAGTAATATCACTGCCTCACTTTATATACCATGATAAATTCCTTATGTACAAAACATATTTTTTAAATAACAATCATTAAAAATAAGAAGAAAATAAATGTTTTTCTCTACATATCTGTAGTTAGCAATAACTGTCTAACCTTGCATGAGTCAAAATCCCCAAGTCATAAATTATTTCACTGTTACATTGGTTTACATTAATATAAATTTTTTTGGAAAGAAGCATCATAAAAAAAAACTTTTAAAAAAGAAAACTAATGGAGATATTAACAGCTCATATCACAAAGGGCTATCCTTCCTAACCTAACATGTAGATTGACAAAATCATGACCATTTTGAGACAGAAAAATTTGATTGATAATTTTAAGTTATTAACATTCAGGGTTATTATTGAGATATGATTTGTATTCCCAGTCATCATGGCTTATTTTTTATTTTTAAGTTGACCTGCTTTCTCCTTTGATTGACTTTTCCTTTAGGGTAGTTCTTCCTTTTGCTGACTTATAGTGTTGTTTTTCATTTACTCCTCATGGAATATCTTGCTGAGAATGTTCTGTAGTGCAGGCTTTCGATTTGTAAATACTTTTATCTTTTGTTTATCATGGAAGATTTTATTTTGTTTTCAAATTTGAAAATTTTGCTGAGTATAAGATTCTTGGTTGGCAACCATGCTCTTTAAGAGCTTGGTATCTGTTGTTCCCAGCCCTTCTAGCTTTTAGGGTCTGTGCTGAGAAATCTGCTGATATCCATGTTGGTTTCCCCCTACATGTAATTTGATGCTTTTCTCTCAAAATCTTTAAAATTCTATCTTTATTTTCAATGTTAGGCATTTTCATTATAGTGTTCCTTGGTGTGGATCTTTTGTAATTTTGTAAGCCCCTTGTAGTTGATTTTCCACTTTATTCTTCAGGTTTGGAAATTTTTCAGATATTATTTCATTGAATAGGTTGTTCAATCCTTTGGTTTGTATCTTTGTGCCTTCCTCAGTCCTGATAATTCTTATATTTGGTCTTTTTAAAGATATTGATACTCTTGGATGTTCCATTCATAATTTCTTACCTGCTTGGTCAATATTATTTTCAATATTAACTTTTTGTTTGAGGTTCTGTCGTCCAAGTGATCTAGACTGTTGGTGATACTTTCCATTGAGGTTTTTATTTGGTTTATTGTTTTCTTCATTTCAAGAATTTCTGTTTGGTTTCTTTTGATAATCCTTGTCTCTTTGTTGAAATGATCTTTTATCTCCTGCAATTTCTCTTTCAACTGTTTATTGGAGTGACTGTTCATTGCCCACATTTGTTTTCTTATCTCATCCTTTGCTTCAAAATCATTTTAATTAAGTGTATTTTGAACTCGCTTTCTGACATTTCTTCTACTATGCTGTCATTGGATTCTATTAATATAGAACCTTGGTTTGGAATACTTTCTTCTCTTGTTCTTTCATGTTGGTCATGTATCTTCCTATCTAGCAGTGCAGATCTGGGGTATAGCATTTTCCTCCCTACAGACTTGTAGTGACCATGAAGGTTTCCAAAACCTCTTCTTTAAGGGGGAGATCAATATTAGCAAAAATCAGTACAGATAATATGTACCACTATACCAAATACCCCCTATGAAGACATTAAGAGTGTTATAATAAACACAGAAGATGAGTTTGATTATTATCTACAATATGCCAAATAGGTTTGCAATGAGATCTACAATTTCTAATGGTAGACAAAGAGGATGGGGAGGGGTGTAGGATGTAACTATTAATGGGATAAATTAGAGTGTATAGAGGTACTAGATCATAGGAAGAGTGAAAATGGAATCAAAAGAAGTTGGTTGTTAGCATAAGAAAAGGAAGAAAGAGACTCTGAGGAAACAGGTAAACAAAAGGAAATAAAGTGAGAAAGATAAAGAAAAAACTGAAAAAAAAATTCAAAAGGAGAAAAAAACCTACACTATAACAGTCACATACTACTCACACCTCTCAGTCTTCAGTATCCTGATGAAAGAGAGGTACTTGAAAATGAGCTTCCAGTCTCTAGTAGGTGTATCAGGGTGGTATTGCCCCACCTAAAGATGGTGGCTTTCACTTCCAGGATAATCCAAGATGGCTGTACTGCCTTCCAAATATGTTGGCAAATGGAGAGCTGCAGTGCAGGGCACAGGTGCCAAGTTTGGGTGGGGAACATTCAGTCAGGTCAGTGGTCCTGGAGGTGTGATGTGTTCAATCTGGATGGGAGTCCTGTAGGTATTGTTTGTTGTCCCAAAATGGTGGCAGCCACATGTAACCAAACCTGTTGGTACTGTGACAGTGGACTTCCAGGCAATAGTGGTCAACAGGCAATCCACTGGTGGTCTTCAGACAACCCATAGGCTAACAATGGATGACTGGCAGGTGGACATCACAAGGGGGGGTGATGGGTAGGTGAAATGCAGGCAAGAGGCAAGCAAAAAGGCAAATGGTGGATGAGAGGAAGCAGTCAGTGATTGATCTACACTCAAAAGTAGGCAATATGCTGGCAGATTGCAGGTGATAAGAGTGGACAAATGGGGTAAATTGCTGGGGATCAATGAGCAGCAGAGACTGCCTCACAGAGAAACAGATTTTCCTCTCATTTAATCCTGAGTTATGGAGCAACAAGGAATGCAACCTCCCTCTAGTCCACCATCTTGGATCTCTCACAAGTCAATATTGATGAATCTACACCATCAAGTCAATTTCAACAAATCTAACCAGTCAAGTTGATATTGACAAATCTATCCCAAAGAGTCAATTTTGACAAATTTATATTAAAGAATCAATATGGACAAATCAATATTAAACAATCTTCCCTGACATTGCAGTATTGAATCTACACTGATGGGTGAATATTGTTGATTCTACCAAATGTGTGGATATTGACAAATGTACCCCACCCAGTCAATATTTATGAATCTGCCCCTACAGGTCAACATCATTTAATCTACACCTTTGAGTCAATATCCAATAAATCTACACTGATGGGTCAATATTGATGAATCTTCATCAATGGGTCAATATTGACATATAAAAATTGATATACCTACAATGACAAATTCATATTAATGAATTTACCCAATCAAGTTGATATTGCCAAATCTACCTGACAGGTTATTATGGATGAATCTACACTGATGAGTCAATATCAACAAATGTACACAATAGTCGAATTTGACAAATTTACCATGACTAGTCCATATTAATGAGTTAACACTTATGGATCAATGCCAAGGAATCTATCTCATCAAGTTGATACTGATGAATCTACCCTAAAGTGTCAATATAAATGAAACTATTTGGATGCATCCATATCAATGAATCTACCTGCACCAGTTGATATCAATGAATCTATATTGATGATTTGGTTTCAACAAATCAATACTGATAAATCTACACAGATGAGTTGATATTTATGAATCTACATAGATGAGTTGACATCAATGATTCTATTCAGTTTAGTCAGTAGAGAGAATTCACGATGACTGCTTCATATTGACAAATCTACATGAAACTGAGATAATTGAAGAATCTACTATGACCACTTAATTTTGGCAAATGTATACTGTTGAGTTGATATTGAAAAACTTACATTGATAAGTTGATATCAAAATATTGAAATCAATGAACTTTTACAAGTTGATATCAACTAATATACCCTGTCAGAATAATATTGACAAATCTACCTCAACATATCAATATCAAAAAATCTACACTGACAAGTAGATATCAAGGAATGTCACCCAGGAAGTCATAATTGATGAATCTACACAGATGAGTTGACATCAACATAAGTATACAGGTGAGAAGATATTGACAAATCTACCCCATCAATATTGACATATCCACATTGAAGAATTGTCATTAACAAATCAACATCAGGCAATCTACCCTGATGGGTAGATAATGATGAATCTATATCTTCAATATTATATCAATGAATTTACATATTTGAGTCAATATGGACAAATCTAGACCAATGGGTCAATTCTAAAATATCTACACTGATGAGTCAATGTTGATGGATATGTCAAGATGAATGAATTTCAATGAATCTATCCTGATGAGTTGATGTGAAAAAATCTACACCATTGATTCAATATCAAAAAATCTATAACAAAGAGTCAATATCAGCAAATCTAACCCACAAGTTGATATTGAAAAATCTACCTGGCAGAGTCAGTGTTGATGAATGTATCCCAAGTGCTTATCCTGATGAAACTACATCTACTAATTGATACTGACAATTCAATATCTGATGAATTGTAAATGAGTAATATATTATCAGAAAAACACAGCAGAAAAAACACCATGACAGTACAATATCAATGAATCTACACCAATAAGTTGATATAAATGAGTCAACACTGCTGGGGTCCAGCCCTAGCAGGAGTCCATGGGTTCCACAAAGGTAAATGGGGCACAGGGAGACAATGTCAGCGATGAATGGAGAATGAAAAACACAGACTCTAGTTCTGGTGCAATCAATCCCATTTTATTCTGGGGAAGGCTGGGTTTATATACATTTTTCTTCAGGCTATAATGGCAGTCTTCTGGTTAATACTAAAGAAGTTTCCAAAGCATAGGCAGAAAACAACCTTACAGATTATCCTTACCTAATCACAATTGTTTTAAGAATATCTAACTACGTTGATGAGCTAATACAATGTTTATTTCCTTAATATCTAAACTCTATGTGACCTAAGACTATTCTTATTATTCTCACGGTTAAAGCGATAGACGAGTGATCTCATGTGACCATCTCTACTAGGTCCATCTGGTTAATATCTAAATTGCTGAGTTAAGGGCTACAGGAGGGCAGCAGTCCCAATGGTTATTGTGTACCAACATTTATTATAGGGGTGACATATTCTTTGTAGAAAGGAAGGAATGTTGTGAAACCTTATTCTCTTACCTAACCACCACACATAAACAAAACCATCGTTAAAATTTAACCAGCCTATTGGAGACAGAGGCAGATCTATAACTATTTTCTTCAGAGGCTTTCAGGGACTCATTGCAAGGTTGCAAAATTATTTTTGACTTTGTTAGTGGTAAAGAACCATTGTTTTTCAGATTGTAGGTAATATTTTCTGGAATTTTTGTTGTATTCTCCTCATCTCCTTAAGCAATCCATTCAGACTGAAATGAGTAATATATTATCAGAAAAACACAGCAGAAAAAACACCATGCTCTGGAGCAAAACATCCGGCAATTCCTTTTAGGATGAGCCTTTGCAAACGTCCTCCAGAGGATCTTTGTCAAGCACTGGATGGAAATCCAGATGCCCCTGCAGCTCCCCGTTCTTTATTTTGTAAAGTGAAGGCCTTCTTTAATTTTTACTCTCTTGACTAGTCTGAGGATTACTCGGAGGATGACTGGAAGACAAAGAATTAAAATTAAAATACATACTCCAATCAAGCCATATTGTAATATTGTATTTAGGAATGTACTATTAAATATAGTTGTTTTTATATTATGAAATATTTGGGAGGCCAAATTATCTGCTGGAACAACCGAGAGATGAGCCTGACTTAACATTTTTATTTGTAGTTGTAAAGCATTGATATCTGGTGCTATATTAGTATTATTCCAAAATTTTTAAGGTGAGTTTTAACTTGTTCCCAATTAGTATTATTATCAACCTTTAAGGGAGTAATACAAATCCATTTTTAGTTAGCATGACATCTAGTGGTCATTCTAGTTTGAATATTTTGAACCTCATTTCCCATAAAGAGAATAGCTTCTTCAAGAGCATTAATTCTTGTTTCTAATTTTTTATCAGTTTGTTCTTGTGCTGCTAAAGGCACAGAGACATTATGAGATAAATCATTTACATGTGAAGCAGTATGAATTTCCTGTACAAGCGCTGTGGTCGAGAGAGCTAAAGAAGTGATTATACTGATTAAAGCTGTTATTCCTAGAATCAAAGCTGCAAAAAATCATTTTGGTCTTAAAAGTTCATTAACTGTTTTTAAAGTTTCAACACCTGAGTCATCATACCAAGATTCTATAAGATTAACTGGCAATATATCTTAATTAGGCTGATGTACAATTAAAAACACCTTTAAATCTTTAGACATGGTTGAATTAATACAATTAGTAAGAACACAATCATGGCAATAAATGTTATAAGCTTCCTTATTTTTAGTGATTATTTAAATTATTTATGGTAGACATAAGAATAGCATGAGGAGCATTTATACAAGGACATACTGCAAAGTCATTAGGTTTACTTAACTTAGGTCTTTGTAATAATACTATATTAGTAGCTGCTAATAGTTTATACAAGTCAGGAAAGTAAGAGAATTTACCATTTATAAGGTCACTCCAATAGATGGGTGTTACCTATCTAGGAGTAAACCATCTATGAATAGGCTCATTGGTAAGAAAAGGGTTAAAATTAAAATGTACCATTTTATTCCATCTTATCTTAAACCAAAGTTTATAATCAAAATCAGGAGAAGACACAGAATAATCTGTAATAGTAGTAGCAGAGCCTTGTGGCTTAAACTGTAGTGCAGTATGAAGAAAACCACATTCAAACCATTTTGGGAAATCTGTTTCTAAATTGAGTAGATTCCAAGATCTGGCTTTAGGACTGTTAAAGTCGTCACACAGTTTAAAAGGAGGCGGTAAAGCCACTGAAATATTTGTATCATTATAATTATCATATCCAAGTGAGGTTATCTCTAGGGACCATACATCTCTTTCATTGTATTCTTCTCCTGGAGAATCAGTAATGTAAGTCCTATAACTTAAAGGGAGACATCCCAATGGCACATGTAGATTATCTGTACTAAAGCAAATTGATGTCTCTTCAGTAATTCTATGAAATGTAATTGTAAATGCTATTTTATGTGGTATTGAAGAATCAGAAATCCCTCCAAGTAATTGAGGCTCATTAGTAAATACTTTAATATTAGAACTGCTCCAAGTAGTTGGATGCAGTAAGGGAGGATTTGGAAAATAGGTCCAGTAAGCTTTCCCTTCATTATCATAAGCATGAATAGGCAGTACCTGAGTTGAAATGAGAGCAATCAATGCAAAAAACAAAGCCTCTGGGGTTTTTAGGTTTTCTGGAGCTGTTCACCACATGTTCAGCAGTGGCAATCAGGCGTTTCACTTGTCCCCAAGTCGGCAGGTCTGAATTGCGAGTTGTGGATGATTGTGCAAGATGCAACTTCTTCATCTTAAATACTAGCCCATTTTTGTCCATCTAATTGGGTTGGTAAGGGATCCAATACTCTTTGTTCTTCCTCCTTCGAATAGGGCTCATTGTAGTGATGTATCAATCTGTCTGGAATCCACAAAGGTGTTTCTGCATCCTGTTGAAATACACAAGCATAGCCTCAACCGGATGTTAGCAAGACATCAAGTCCTCTCCATTTACCAGATAATAAATCTTTCCATTTTATTCAACTTTGTTTTGACCTTTTACTGTCCGAATGTCCCCTCATTGCAGTATTTCCCTCCTTGTCAGTATTTAGATGATTTAAAACAAATAAAACATGTTGTAAAATATGATGTGGGGAAGAGTATTTAAGTTCTCCTTTTAGTTTATTTATTTGTATTTTTAATCTTTGATGGCTCCTTTCTACTATTGCTTGTCCTTGTGGGTTATAAGGAATTCCTGTAGAATGAGAAGTATTAAACCTGGAACAGAAATCTTTAAATGGTTTTGATATATAAGCAGGAGCATTATCAGTTTTTAATTTTTTAGGCATTCCTAAAACAGAAAAACAAAGGAATAAATGTTGAATCACATCCTTGTGGACTTCCCTAGTTCTGACTGAGGCTACAGTAACATGGGAAAAGGTATCGACTGTAACATGAACATAAGACAATTTTCCAAATTCTGATATATGAGTTACATCCTTTTTCCATAAGACATTAGGCAAAAGTCCTCGAGGATTAACTCCCATCTGTGGAGAAGGAGTAAATTTAGGACAAACATGACAATTTTTAACAATATTTCTAGCTTCTTCTCTAGAAATATGAAATTGTTTTTGTAAGGCAGATGAATTTTGATGATGATTTTTGTGTGATATAATAGCTTCTTCTATAGCTGTTAAAATAAAATTTTTAGTTAAGTGATCAGCATGGGTATTCCCCTGAGCAAGGGGACCAGGTAATCCGGAATGTTCCCAAATATGACCTGTAAGGAAATGTGAAGTTCTGTTATGAATTAGATATTGAAGTTCTTATAGCCTATGTATAATTTTAGATAAAATGTAGAGCGTTGCTGTTTCTATGGTTGGAAACAGTTTAACAAGGTATAGTGAGTCTGTGTACAAGTTAAAGGATTGAGCAACAGTCTTGAAAGCATAGATGACTGCTTCTAATTCAGCTCTTTGTGCAGAAGTTTCTTGAGTCCATTGAACTGTGGGTTGAGAATTAATTATTGTAATGGCTTTTCCATTTGATGACCCATCTGTAAATATTAACATAGCATTGTTAATTGGAATTGAGGAGCACCATTTAGGAAATATTATTTCTGTTTGAAGTAAAAAATGTAGTAAAGGTTTATTGGGCAAGTGGAAAGAAATTTTTTCCTGTAAAATTTAGAAATGCAATAACCCATTGATCATCAATTTGTAATAATTGGTCAAATTGTTCTCTTGTGTAAGGAATAATTATTTCATGCATTTCACAAGCAAACAATTCTTTACTTCTAAATTTGGCCCTTAATATTAGAGAAGCTACCATAGTAGGATAAGACATTAACATTTTTTTCCTGATACTGGTAAGTGTATCCATTCAAGTGGATCATAAACAACCTGATGGAGTATGTTTCATTTTTAGCACAATAAAAGTCCAAGGCAAGTTATAATTAACTTGTTGCAAGTAATGTTTTTGAATTGCAGTTTTAACAACTTCTAAGGCTTGTTCTCCTTCTTTAGTTAATACTCTACTTGAGTTAGGATCTGAATCACCCTTTAGTATTTCAAACAAAGGTTTTAAATCATTAGTTGAGAGTTTTAAATAAGGTCTAATCCAATTTATATCTCCCAATAATTTTTGAAAATCATTTAACATTAATAGTTTATCTTTTTGAATTTGTAACTTTTGAGAGCTGACACAATATGTTTTTATAGTTCATCCTAGATAATTATAAGTAGTTTCCTGTTGAATTTTTTCAGGAGCCACTATCAGACCCCACCTCTGTAAATCTTTAATTAAATCCTGTAATATTATTTGTAACAAATGGCTTTGAGAATGTGCAATCAATTTATCATCCATATAGTTAATCATATAGCAGTCTGGATACTTTTGTCTACAATTAATTAAGGCTTGATCTACAAACTTTTGACATAATATAGGACTATTTTTCATTCCTTGAGGTAATACTTTCCATTGATATCTGTGATAAGGCCTTTGTAAGTTAGGCGATGGTAAACTAAAAGCAAAATGCCATCACCGACAATGATGATGGTGATGGCAATTAGCTAAAGGAATAGTAAAGAAGCAATCTTGTAAAGCAATGACTATAATATGATAGCCTTTAGGGACAGCCACATGAGAAGGACATTCTCCACTAGCTGCAGATTATAAGGGGAAGTAGGTCCTAAATCTTTTACAGCCGCTTTTAGTTCTTTTAACATTTTAAAAGAGAGAGACTCCCAATGAGGCTCTCCTCCCTCATCTATATTCATACTATAGGGCAACAAATACTAACATCTCCCTGTTTTTGTGCCTTATTAACAGCACCTAGAAATTCTACCATTTGGACTTTCCTTTTTATTTTATCTGGGGGTTTAGGAAGGACCGGCCCAACAGGAGCCACCAAAGATGGATCCTCATTATGATATCTGAAAGCGGATTCTTCCAAGTCCTCCTCATCAGACAGGGAGAGCTGATCAGGCAGACCTTTCTCCTTTTCCCCATCTTCATCATCGTCTGATTCACTTTCACTTTCACTCTGAGTTTCCTCTGTATATTTTTTAACCGAGGCTGTCAGCAAAGGCTCCTTTTCTGATGTTTCTTCCAGTGATCTTACCCTTTTACTTAGCTGCTCACTTACATGTCTAGGGTCTAAACAGTCCCTAAAAAGATTCCACAATGCAAAAGCATCAGTGGGGACTCTTTCATCGCCATATAATCTATGATGCATATGCATAGCATCGCCTACCTTTTTCCAGATTTTAACATCTAAAGTACCCTATTCAGGAAACCAAGGGGCACATTCTTGCACAAAATGAAAAAAATATTTTTAATTGAGATGTTCCTACATGCATTCCTCTTTTAGTTAATAAGTGCTTAGCAATATCAGTAAATAATGCTCTTTCTTTGCTTTCACTACCTCCCATGGTAGCTGTTCTGTCTATCCCTGCCTCTCCTTTCTCAGCCTTCTCTACTGAGGGGTCTGCAGCACACCAGGCAGGATCCTAGCTGTCTCAAAAAGGAAAGAAATTAATATTAATAAATGGGGAGTTTACCAGAGGGTCCCACGTTGGGCGCCACTTGCTGGGGTCCAGTCCTAGCAGGAGTCCATGGGTTCCACACAGGTAAATGGGGCACACGGAGACAATGTCAGTGATGAATGGAGAATGAAAGACACAGACTCTAGTTCTGGGGCAATCAATCCCACTTTATTCTGGGGAAGGCTGGGTTTATATACATTTTTCTTCAGGCTATAATGGCAGTCTTCTGGTTAATACTAAAGAAGTTTCCAAAGCATAGGCAGAAAACAACAACCTTACAGATTCTCCTTACCTAATCACAATTGTTTTAAGCACATCTAACTATGTTGATGAGCTAATACAATGTTTATTTCCTTAATATCTAAACTCTATGTGACCTAAGACTATTCTTATTATTCTCATGGTTAAAGCGATAGACAAGTAATCTCATGTGACTATCTCTACTAGGTCCATCTGGTTAATATCTAAATTGCTGAGTTAAGGGCTACAGGAGGGCAGCGGTCCCAATGGTTATTGTGTACCAATGTTTATTATAGGGGTGACATATTCTTTGTAGGAAGGAGGGAATGTTGTGAAACCCTATTCTCTTACCTCACCACCACACATAAACAAAACCATCGTTAAAATTTAACCAGCCTGTTGGAGACAAAGGCAGATCTATAACTATTTTCTTCAGAGGCTTTCAGGGACTCATTGCATGGTTGCAAAATTATTTTTGACTTTGTTAGTGGTAAAGAACCATTGTTTTTCAGATTGTAGGTAATATTTTCTGGAATTTTTGTTGTATTCTCCTCATCTCCTTAAGCAATCCGTTCAGACTGAAATGAGTAATATATTATCAGAAAAACACAGCAGAAAAAACACCATGCTCTGGAGCAAAACATCCAGCAATTCCTTTTAGGATGAGCCTTTGCAAACGTCCTCCAGAGGATCTTTGTCAAGCACTGGATGGAATTCCAGACGCCCCAGCACAACACTTATGGGTTAATATCAATCTACTCCATCCAGTTGATATCAACAAATCTAACCCACTGAATTGTTATAGACAAATCTACCTTGAAGAGTCAATATTGTTTAATCTACCCTGACAAATCAATATCAAAGGATCAAAGAATCTTCAGTATCAATGAATCAACACCTATAGTTGATATTGATGAATATACCTCAAGTCAATATCAATAAATCTAACCCAATGGGTCAGTATGAACAAATCTACAGAGACAAGTCAATATTGATGGATATGCACTGAAGAGTCAATATTGATGACTCTATCCCAATGTGTTGATATCAACAAATCTATTCTGACCATTCAATATTGACAAATCTATACTGAAGAATCAATATAGATGAATCAATCATAATGGGTCAATATCAATGAATATACTCAGAAGAGTTGGTATTGGAGGATGTATCCCAATGGGTCAATATCAATGAATATGCATTGTTGAATTGATATTGACATAACAATATTGATAAATCTATCCTGATGGATTGGTATCATTGAATCTGTGTCAATAAGTGACTATCAAGGAATCTTCTCCATCAAGTTTACATTGACAAATTGAAGTAACAGGTTGATATCAACAAATCTACACTAAGCATCAATATTTTTGAATCTACACTGATAGTTCAATATTGACAAATTTACCCTGTTGAGTCTATATAAACCAATCTACTCTAAAGATTTAATACCTATGAACCTATGCCAAGAGGTCAATATTGAGGAATCTACCATGATGAGTTAATATTGATGAATCTACCCCAATGTGGCATTATTGCTGAATTTACATCAAGTCAATTTTGACAAATCTGTACAGTCAAATTGTTATCAATGAATCAAGCCATCCAAGTTGATATTGAGGAATCTATTAAGTTGGGTCAATATGAACAAATCTACCCAGATGAATCAATATTGATGAATCTACACCAAAGGGTCTATATCAATAAATCTACCCAAACAGGTAGATATTAGTGAATCTACCCCTCCAGGTCCATATTGATTAATCTACACTGATGGGTTGATATTGATAAATCTACATAGACAAATCAATATTGATACAATATCAATAAATATACCTCAACAAGTTGATATCTATAAATCTACACTGCTGAGTAGGTTTTAACCATTGTAAACAGGTGAGTTGGTATTAATAAATTTATCTCAGTCAATATTGACAAATCTGCCCCAACCAGTTGATATTGATGAATCTACTCCCGTGTGCTGAAATTGATGAATCTATTTTGATGGGTTGATATCAATTAATCTACATTGACAGGTCAATATTGACAAATATATCCTGAAAAGTTGATATCTATTAATCTCCACTCAAGAATAGATATTGACAAATTGATTCAGTTCATCTGATATAATCAAATGTACCTTGATGGGTTGATGTTGATGAATCTACAACAATGTGTTACTATTGATGAATCTATCATGATGAATCGACATTGACTAATCTACCTCATCAAGTGAATATTGACAAATCTACATTGAGAAACTGATATAAACACATCAATATCAAAGAATATATGCTGAAGAATCAATATTGACCAATCTAAACTGACAAGACAATTTTGAAAAATCTATACCAAGGGGTCAATATTCACAAATCCAACAAGCAGAGTTGATATCGAAGAATCTACCCTGATATGTCAATATTGACCAATCTGTATTGACATGTTGATAATGATGAGTCTACCATGATGGGTGGACATTGACAAATCTACACTGGCAAGTGGATATCAATGAATTTCACTGACAAATCAATATCAATGGATCTACACTGAAGGGTCAATATAGATGAGCCTACCCCAAAAGGTGGTTATCAATGAATATTTTTCAATAGGTCTATATGTCTGAATCTACCCCAATGGGTCAGTATTGATTAATGTATCCTTATGCATCAATATCTATGAATCTACCCCTTCAGGTATGGGTTGATATCTAAGAAACCACCCTGATGTGCTGCTATTGGCAAATGTACCCCAACTGGTCACTGTTGATGAATCTACATTGACCAATCAATATTAATGAATCTACAAGTTGATTTTGACACATCAACTCCAATGAGTTGATAATGATGAATCGACAACAAGAGTTGATATCAATAAACTGACCATTTGATATTAATGAATCTGCACCAAGGAAAAATACCAACAAAACTACACCAACCAGTCAATATCAACAGATCTAACCCAAATGGTCAATACTGATGAATCTATAGAGACCAATCAATATGGATAAATCTATACCAATGAGCTGATATCAACAAATCCAAATTGATGAATCAATATTGACAAATTGATATCATTGAATATACAGTAATGTGATGAAATTGACAAATTTGCACTGATGGATCTGCATAGATATTTTGACGTGATGAATCTACCCAGTTGAGTCAATATCAATGAATGATGTGACAATGATGTCACAAAACTGATGAATCTTCACAATTTGATATTCATGAAATTACACTGGATCAATACCAACAAATCTTCCATGTTTATTCAAATTTGATGAATCTACAGTGATGAGTAAAAACTGATAATCTACACTGAAGCATCTACACCTATAGTCAAAATCAAAAAAATGTACACCAACAAACCAATTCAACAAATTTACCTCATCAAGGTGATATCAGTGATATTACCCTAATAAGTCAATATGGACAAACCTGCTCTAACAAGTTAATATTCATGAACCTATCCCAAAGCCAATATCAACAAATATATATGAATGACACAATATTGATGAATCTACCCCATCAAGTCAATATCAAATAATCTACCCTGACCATTTGTTATTGAGGAATCTGCTCCAACCAGTTATTCCTAGCAAGTGGCTCCTATATCTTGCAGAATGTTTGGGTTGATAGGAAGGTCTTTTGCTCTAATAAGGACTCTTGTTGGATCTGTAGTGTATCTTCGGGATTGAGGGTGATCATGAGGAAGATCAAGCCCTGACAAAAGTCTTGGAACTTTCCGTTCCCCAATTAAGTTGTGGAAAGAAGCTGGAGATTGAATTAATACCCAACATGCCTAAATGATTAAGTCTTCACAAATATCTGTATAAGAAGTGGTCATGGAGTTTTTGAATTGCAGAACACAAGCAAGCATAAGGAGAGTGTTGCACCCCAACTCCATGTGGGCAGAGTCTGTTGCACTGGGGACCCTCCTGGGCCTCATCCTGTGCATCTTTTCATCTGACCATAATTTTGTCTTTTCTAGAATGTCATCAAACGTGGACCATACAGCATGTTGTCTCTTCAGTTGGTTTTATTGCACTTAGCAGCAAAATAGGCAGGATGCATATGTGTTTCTGTGTAACTTTGTGTTTTATTTTTTTCTATTGTGGATTGGTTGTGCATTCAGCTACAGAAAGTTATTTGGATATCTTATCTAATTAGCATGATAGATCTGATGTGCATAATTGCATGGTAGTTTTGGTTAGACATGCTTTTTCAGAGCACATTTCCAAATGTAGATTAATTATGGGCACACAGTTGAGTCATAGATTAAACTTGTTTTGCCTTAGAAGGCACTGGCACACCATCTTCAAAAGTGGCTGCATGATGTGTCTTTACAGCAATGCATGAAAATTCTGGTGTTCCATATCCTACTTTTTCAGGGTAATGACTTCTTAGAGTTTACCAGTGCTAATTGTAGTGTCAAGCTACCTCACTATTGTTTTAATTTATGATTTTCCAACATTATAAGACAGTGAGCATCCTCAAATATAACTATTTTCTGATTTTATACTTCCTTGTTCAGGTGTCTGTTCAGATATGTACTTTTGGGCATTGGAGATTGAACCCAGGGATGATTAATCACTGGTTCACATCTCTAGCTCTTTTTTGTTCTTGTTTTGGTATTTTTACTCGAGACAGTGTCTCTTTAAGGTGGGTCTCAAATTTGTAATCCTTCTGCATCAGACTTTTGTGATGTTGGGATCATAGGTGTGCAACACTTCCGTTGGTAAATAATGTTAATTTATGAGTCCATGCTATTGGTATATTTCTTCTGTCCATTAGCTTATGTAGCATGTGTTAAAACTAATGACCAAGGGACAGATATGTCACTTTGTCTTAGAGAGATGATCCATTAAGTGTGAGGCCATGTGTTTGATCCCCAGTACATAAATGTACACACACACACACACACACACACACACACTCAAACACACCCAACACTAAGTCTAAGATCACATAGATTTTCATGTTTTTCCTTCTCTAATATAGTTTCCTTAAATTTTAGTTTTGGAGTATAATGGGTTATTTTTGGTATGAGTTTTATTTTGTGTCTAAATTCTTTTCATTCCATATAGTTTGCAAACACTTGCTGCACATATTCCATTTGAAAAAGATCATGAAATTGGATTTCAATTGAATGAACATAAATGCTACTTATGCAGCATTCCATTACTACAAAATCATGTTGTGTAATTAACAAAGATAAAATAGTAGGCTTACAACTTTGGGTGAGGATGTTATGTCAAGATGCCTTTACTCCTCTCACTATTGGCAAGCAAAGAAAACTTATATGATAAGTCTTTAAAATATTCACAGTGTTGTATATGATGTATCCCTATACATGTATGCTGCTATAGATGGTTCACTTTGCTTTTCTGAGAGCCACATTGTTCTGTTATCTACAGAGGCATACACCTCTCTCTTGAAGATACTGTGTACCTCAAAGGGGATCTGGTTTCCATGCTTCATGTAGTACTTCACAGAAGAAATAAAGGTCGACTTGTACCCCAAGTGAGAATGTGGTCAGCATCTGTGGTCCAAGCACATGGTCACAATGGGGCTCTGTTACCAGTGCCACAGCATAGACTGGACCCTCATGAATTCAGTTCTGAGTTATCATTAGAGTACTGGACTGGGTGGGGCCACAGCTGACTCTGTGGAGGGCCCATGAGGAAGAAGAAGATACATCTGCAGGTGTTAGAGAATTTCCTTCTGTCCAGAACTGCTCCTAGTGAGCCTCACCTTGGAACAATCAGAGAGGTAAGAAACAGAACACTGCCTGGAACCCAGAGTGCATGTGCCCAAAAGACTCCACAAGAAACAAAACGACCCAAACATGCCCATTAACTGAAATAGTACGGGAGGTAGCCAATCAAACCATGAAAAAAATTGGTCTATGACCTGCTTCTCTGGGAGGATTCCATCACCAATAAAGCAATTTATTGCATGGAACTATTCCTCAGTCATATACAGGGTTCCATTCCACTTGGAGTTTGGCCCTTCAAATCTGAACTGCAGTCTTGCACCTGAGACCAACCAAGTAGCACCAAAGTCCCAACATTTTTGTCAGGATCACCATACCCTGAGTGCACAGGTATAGATGCAAGAACCTGAGGAGAGACAGATGTAGCCTGTACTTACTTGTTGCACCTTGGTAACCTAAGGCCAGAAGGTAATGTCTGTGGGCATTGTTTCTATGTTTTCTCAATCTTGGGCTTTCACTGACTGTCCTGGGTATCATACTGTGTCTTTAAACATTGCTTTTGCTTAATTTGGATTGCAGCAGGGAAACTGTGGTCATGAATATAACACTAAAAAATGTATTATTTTGTGTAGATGTGTCTGTGAGGACATCATTGTTTTTAAAAAATATTTGTTCTTGTGTTTTTCTGTTGAGAATTTGGTAAATTACACCTTGGTCTTGGATGCTATAGTCATGCAGGGAATAGTAAAACCTTCGGAACTTGTTACCTCAGTGCTTACAACAGGGGATGCTGTCCTTTAGAGTGTAAAATTCTGCACGGGCTGATTTGGTACAGATCCATATTGAGGATATTGTTAGAAAAATATATTGGAGGTAGGAGACTAGCATTCAGGCAGGCTTTATTGACATACTTGTTCATGGGGCTTTTTTGTTAAGATAGTGAATCTGTCACCTTCTCAATTAAAGCCACTGGAGACAGGACCCATCACCCCCTTTCTGTGAGTTCTTATTTTCTCCTGTTTTGGATAGTTAAGTAAAGATCCCAGCAAGGGAATTTTGAGGCACTTTTTCACGAATGCCCAACAAAGAGAAACTATCACCAGCTGCACTTGTTAACATAACTGTTGTGTATAGTAACATGGAAACTGATTTAACTTTGGCCTAATATCATTAGATAAATGACTTTAGGATCAGGAGATAAAAGGAGAGAAATTTTCATGTCTTTGCCTTCTATCAGTTTAAAAACTGGGAATGATTTCCTGTTTTAAAACTCATTGAAGCTTGAAGGTGCCTGAAGTCCAGCACCATTCATATTTACAGTTCTTTATTTTGGTGATTCCCCCAATTTTTTTTTAATTACCCAGTAAATTTCAAGGAACATTGAAGTAGTTAGCAATGCCCTATCTTGGGAGCCATCCCACAGGTGTAAATGTGTATATGGGTGTGGATTTTCAAGTTTTTTCAGGCCAGATGTCTATAATCTGCCTCCCCCCTTTGGTGAAAAGATAATGAATAGCAAATTAGTTATTTGTGCACAAGGAAGATTGTTCTTAATATCCTGGAATGGGTAGGTAATTCCTGAACCTCCTTAGGGGAAGGGAAAGATATCATCTCCATGTGTTTTATTCAACAGTGAAAACAGGCAGCTCAGTGAACAAGAATTTTGTTTGTAATTGTCCCTTGCAGAGAGTGGTCTCCTATTCCCTATCCAGTCCTCGAAACTGAATTGTGTGTCCTTCTCACTGTTTCAGTTGCCTTAGCTCTTGAATTAATATTGCCTTCTGAAATGGGCCTTGTTTCCAAATTTTAGTTGAAATCATAGCAGGAAACTACCTACCTTCATCTGCACATAAAGCAATAGGAAGTGACTTGCAGGGTCAAGGTGTGGTAGCACATTCCTGTAACCCCAGAAGCTTGGGAGACTGAGGTAGGAAAATTCCAATTTCAAAGACATTCTTCAAAATGGTGAGGTACTAAGCAATTCAGCGAGAATCTGTCTCTCAATAAAATACAAATTAGGCTCAGTATGGGGCTCAGTGGTTCATTGCCCCTGAGTTCAATCACCAATACCCACCCTGTTTTGAAGAAGACTCAGACACAGGTCAGCTTGGCAATGAGCTCCTTTATTGAACATAGCAAGCCTTTTTATATGGTTTCAGAACAAAGAAGGCAATCTTCCAGCAGCAATGGTTAAGACCTTTTTGCTTAGGGAACAGCTACTCTTAATAATTTATTAATCTACTTTGGGCTGAAACATTCTGAGCTCTGCCCTTTTTCAAGGAAAGATAAAAATTCTTGTTTGCAAGTAATGTCCTTTTCTCAGAACATTCAAGACCTCTTAGAAGAACATCCTGTTTGCAGGAAAGTTCCACCATGGACCACAGAGCATCTTGTTTACAAGCATGCCAGCAGCCATTACTTCTGATTCTCTACATCTCCCCTTTTTGTTTTTGTAAATGCGTCACTGTAGAAACAATTTGAGAGGCCTCATTTTTCAGCTCTTGTTGCTTTTTCCAGCGCTGGAAGAGTAGATATAAAATAAAACACAAAATAATAATTATTACAGTATTATCAAAGGAAGTTGACAAAGCAGTGGATATATGGCCCAAAGGATTTATATTAGCAATACAGGAGGATAGTCCTTGAACAATGTCAGATCTGGTTATGTCAGGTAAGGTTTTACTAAATGTGTCCATGATGGTTTAAAGTCCATGATTTCTAGGGTTAAATTTTGATGTCCAATCGAATGATTTCAAACCTTTTCCCAAGAGTCACTGTTGTTATATTGATCAGGAGTTACAAAGACATGAGAAAAATCCCAATCACATTTTAACACACTTCTTGTTGCTAAAATGGTCACTTGATCACCAAGCCATGAAACTGTGTGTTGAAAATTAAGTACATCTGTA
The DNA here is from genome assembly GCF_902686445.1 of Sciurus carolinensis. Taxonomy (NCBI): domain Eukaryota; kingdom Metazoa; phylum Chordata; class Mammalia; order Rodentia; family Sciuridae; genus Sciurus; species Sciurus carolinensis. The sequence continues at coordinate 722,047 of NW_025920176.1, forward strand.
GCTATTTGTGAGTCCAAGTCTTTTTGTTGTTGCCATAATAAATGAACATCTTGATGCCAGATTCACCTGAAATCTGCAGATTAAATCCCTTGATAGAGAGCAATTCCAGCTACTGCAACAGTAGCAGTAACAGAAGCAAGAGCAAGGATTGAAGCTGTAACTATCCCTATTAGCCATTGAGTTCGGTTTAATAAAACTTGTACAGCATTAGATAAATGGGTAACCGATAAAGAATTAGACCAAAGATGAGTTAAATTAACAGGCATCCATAATTCAGTGCAAGCTTTAAAAATAACTAAAGTTATTCCCTTCTATATTTTCCCATTTAGTTTCATTCATACATTGAGGAGAATTACAATTATCACAGGAAATTGTTGTTGAACAGGTTCCAAAGCCCTAACTACATATTATTGACATAAAGTAGGACTATTAGCCATACTTTGAGGTAATACTGTCCATTGATAACATTTAACAGGTTGTTGATGATTATGTTCTGGGACTGTGAAAGCAAACTTTTCTTTATTTTGAGGTTGTGAAGGAATAGTTAAAAAAATATTTTAAATCAATAACAGTTATTAACCAATTTGTGGTATCATAGCTGGGGAAGGAAGCCCAAGTTGTAATCCTCCCATAGGGTTAATGCATTTATTAATTTCCCTTAAATCTGTTAATAGTCAACATTTTCCAGATTTCTTTTTAATAATGAATACAGGAGAATTCCAGGGGGAAGTAGAGTATTCAATATGCCCTGCTTGTAATTGTTCATTAACCAATTGTTTTAATGCCTCAAACTTTCATTATTTAAAGGCCACTGTTCAACCCATTTAGGAATATTAGTTAACCAAGTTGGGGCAGTGCTTGAGGGGATTGAACAGTGGCTATAAGTTTTTTGATGGAATATGTATATAAGCATTAAGCTGAGATAAAATATGTCTTCCCCAAATGTTAATGGGAACATTTATGATATAAAAAGTTGTAAAAAATCTGACAAGTTTTAAAGTATGGCAAGAAAGAGGACCAGAACTGATCCATACATCACTCATTGCTCCTAAATTATTTAGAGTTATTTGACATTTTTGTTTAGGCCATTCTTTAGGCCATTGTTTTTAAGGAGAAAACTGACACATCGGCTCCATTATCTACTAGTCCTTCAAAATATCTTTCTTGTGTATTTAGAGTCATAGACGGTCTTTGTTCTGTAATCATGGTTTCCCAGATAATATATTTTCCTGTACTACCAAATCCTTCTGTTCTAATTTGATTTTTAGAAGGAAATTGAAAAAAGGGCAATAATAAAATTTGAGCAATCCATTCTCCTTTGACCAGGGAAAGTGTTTGAGTAGAATATGCCATAATTAAAATTTCTCCTACAAAATCAGGATCAACAACTCTAGGAATAACATAAATACCCTGCAGAGCAGAGCTGCTACGTCCAAAAATAAATCCAAAACTTCTGGCAGGGAAGATCCATAAATACCAGTTTTAGTTTTATAAATTCCCCCCTAGGGATATCATAATATTTTCATTAATAGGTAAATCAGCAGCTGCACTTTGTTGAGTGGCAGCATATAGATTGTCAATTGTTAATGTAATACTATTTTGGGGTTGTTTGTTTGAAGATACGAGTCAGGATTGAGAATTGCTGATACAGGTGGGAATTGGTCCCCAGTATTGTTTGTGGGCCCCAGGGATGAGGGCCCTCTGGGTAATTTCCTGACTTAGGTAAGGGGTTTCCATCTTTATGTGTTTTAGAGTGACATTTATTTGTCCAATGTTTACCTCGTTTACATCTTCGACAAACCTCTAAGGGTAATTTCTTTGTCCTAATTGGAATGTTAACATTATCATTTCATTTACAACAATCTTTTTGAAAGTACGGAATTTCCCACAATTAAAACATGTTCCAGTTTTATTAGGTTTTAAAGCTCATGCCATTGTGGCAGCAAATACTGAATCTTGATGTTCAATTCCTCCCACTCCAGCACATGCTCTAACATATTCACCCAAAGAAGCATTTTGTCCCTTTAGTGGTCCCAGAATACATTTACATTCAGGATTTGCATTCTCAAAAGCTAATATTTGTAACAAAACTTTTCTATCTTATCTTGACCTACAGCTCTTATCACTGCTGTATGTAATCTAGCTAAAAAATTAGTATAGGGCTCAGTAGCTCCTTGAAGAGTCTTAATAAAAGAGGTTTGAACTTGACCAGTTGGAGCTATGTGTCTCCAGGCCCACAAAAAAAACTTGTCAGACCTGTTGAATATCTTGATCAGAGTATTGAACTGGCTCACATAAAGCTCTATAGTTACCTTTCCCCATTATTTTATCTCCCATAGGACCAGGGGGATTTTGTGTCTCATTTCCCAGAGCTTATTTTTTAGCTTCATCTTCCCACCAGCTTCTCAGTTGTAACCATTGAGATCCTTCTAAAACTGTTTTAGCTAATTCTTCCCAACCCAAAGGAATAAGTAACCTGGATGTCCCTAAATTTTCTAACATACCTAATACAAAAGGAGATTGAGGACCATATTGAGATAAAGCAGATTTTAAATGCTTTATGAATTTATATTCCACAGCTGTTTACTGAACATCCACCAGGTGGGCATTTTGAGGATTTTGCTGTCTAACAATAGGAAATAATTGAGGTGGATCAATAAATCCACTGGGAGGAGCAGGAAGGTCATCATCATCATACAACATTGTAAGAGGGAATGTAAAATGTTGATGTTCTCTTCCCATATCAATTTTAGGTTTTGTGAATGGAAAAAGAGAAGCATAGGAAGAAGCAGTAGGCATAAGAGAAGATTTTTGTTCCTTTAATTTCATCTGCTTTGCAAAAGCTCTCATCATTCCCTTCATATCAGAATCACTATCAGAATCTTCAACATCTTCTTCACTCTCTGAATTGGAAGATATAGATTTTACAGATTGTGGAGATTCACCTACCAGATCACATATATCTTCTTTAATCTCAGGATTTGCAATTTTCTTCTCTAACTTTGATTCATCAGTTTTTACGTTATGTTGAGAGCCTTTATCACTATTACTTTCCAGTAATTGTAATGCCAGTGTAATAGCAGTACAAAGCGTCCAAACTTTTAAAGATATTATGTTCCCTGCCTGATGTTGTTTTTGTAGTTCTTTTTGAACAAGTTTTCATTCCCCTAACTGTAGTTTAGTTTGATATTGAAACTATTAACAATGCTTTTCAATAACTTTAAATAATTCTTTTAACATCTTTTGTGAAGTTTTTATTTCTATTGAATATAATAGCCCTTGCAGTAATTCTAAATACTGTTCCTTTAATGGTTGGAAATTCCCCATTTCTATCGCAAAAGTCCCCCTATAATTTTTAACAACCCGGGGTGCTTACACTTTCAGTGCTGATCCTGCCAACTATGCCAAATGCCATGAAGAAGATTCAGATGCAGGTCAGCATGGCAATGAGTTCCTTTATTGAACATAGCAAGCCTTTTTATATGGTTTCAGAACAAAGAAGGCAATCTTCCAGTAGCAATGATTAAGACCGTTTTGCTTAGGGAACGGCTACTCTCTTAATAATTTCTTCATCTACTTTGGGCTGAAACATTCTGAGCTCTGCCATTTTTCAAGGACAGATAAACATCCTTGTTTGCAAGTAATGTCCTTTTCTCAGAACATTCCAGACCTCTTAGCAGAACATCCTGTTTGCAGGCAAGCTCCACCAAGGACCACAGAGCATCTCATTTACAAGCACGCCAGCAGCCATTACTTCTGATTCTCTACACACCCCAATAAAGAAGTGACTTGCTGTGACCTGAGAGAAGAAACATAGCCTTTCCCTAAAGACATGGAGAAAATGAAGTCCTCTTCATGGTTACCACCATGATATTGAACAAACTCTTTGGCCAATTTACACCATCCTTTCTTCTTGATATAATTTGTGAATCAGTAAATTTTATATCTCAAATATTTTCACCTATCTTAGGCACTTAAAACCGAATCACAGCAATTCCAGGTCCTTGCCAATTCAAGGTATTCCAGGCCTCTGAGAGATGCCACATCAAGTTTTTCCACAAACCTCTAGAATCCAAGCAGTGCTTTCTGCAATATGGAAGCAGACAAAAATCATCCAATGACTCCACCTTAGACCTGAAATCTGATGACCCCCTGATGATTTCTGTTTCTTAGTGTCAGAGGCCATTTTCCATATTAAATAAATTTGAAAGGACTCAGGGAAACTTAATTTTGGATGCAAAATGATTGATAATATTTTAATATTAAAACCACAGGGCAACTACTATATTAGTTATAAATGCTAATGTATAAATATTATATTAATACTAAAGGACATAGTGCACACTAAGGATATTATGTGAGTGTAGCAGTCACAGTAAGGGAAAAATTACTGTCTTCAATCACTCTGAGTGTATTATGTGAGTGTCAGGTTCCAGAGTGAGGATGTTATCTGAGAGCTAGAGGTCAAGTGTAATATTTTTTTAGTGACAGAGGCCAAGTGCAAATATTCTGTGAGTGTCAGAGGCCAGAGTGAGGAGCATTATGTGAGATTCTTGGGTCAGAGTTACAATATTATGTGAGTCTAAGTGATCAAATGAGGTAGGTTTTGGATTTTGTTTTGCTGAATATTCATGTGTGGAAAAGCATGATACTCACAATGATCTCAATCACACAAAATGAGATGTTCTGTATGCATACTCATGACCTAGAAGGCATGTTCAACTATGCTGCTTGCGAATGAATAACTTTTGTTCTTTGCTTGCATTTTTTAATTTTTTTTAGTAATTTACATATTAACATTTTCAAAAAAATAAATGCTATTTTTCAAAAAGATGTCAAGTGAGGATTATATGTGAATGTGAGGGTCCGCAGGGCAAATATTTTGTGTGTTTTATGCTACATGGAAGATAATACGTGAGAGTTAGAGGTCAAGGGAAAGAAGTTGTCAGAGACAAGGAAATAGTCAGCATCTAAGGGGCACAAGTCTTCTTTGTTTTTGAAATCACAGCATGGATTGGGAAGGGGGAGACTGAATCCACTTAGGATTCTATCATAATATTCCAGGTGAAAGGTAGTGAGGATGTAAGGCTGTTCACAGTGGGACAGGGCCAGATGACATGTATCTGAGGGACTCAGGAAATGCCATCAACAGGACAAGGGGACTAACTTGGGGTTGGGAAAAAGCAGAAGTTGTGTATGAAGAGGGAAAAGAACAGAGTAAGCTCATGGGTAAAGAATTAAGAATTTATTTGGGAACATGTTAAGTTTGAGGATGCTGTAGAAAATTTGGGTGTATGTATTCAGCTGGAGATGGAATGAAGGAGAGTTTGGGGCTGAAGAGAAGTTAAGGAGTCATCAACATGTCAGGGATAGTTAAAACCATGGAAGTGGATACAGTCACTCTTGGAGAGGGTCTTCATTCCAGGGAATGAGGGACTGGGTGTTCAGCGAAGTTGTGGAATGAGTTGTTGAAGACTGGTAGTTTGAAATTCTATGGTTCTCTCTGTATGTTAGATGAGTTCATGATACAACAAGTAAAATGATGCTAACAAAGGGAAATAATGGAGTATCCAAAAGCAGATTAAGGGGAAATATAGAACTGAGGCTAAGAATGCTGTCATTTTTTCTCTTCCTGAAACTGTGACATCTGAATGAATATGCTGTTTTAAGGTAAAGATTTGGTGGCAGTGTATGGAACTTATGGGAAAGGTGAACCTGAGGCAGGTGGAATGGGTTAGGTAACTGTGTAGGATGTCTTTGGTAAAATGATAGGGGCTGACTAGAGAAGGAATGGAAATGAGGGGACAGTCAGGAGCATAAATTCCAGGAAGGTTCAGAGGTCATAACATTATGCATCATGGCAACTGGGACATGGGGTGCTGGACAGAGCCATGAGCACAGTGATCTCATCTTGTTTATGTCACCTGAAATATACTTGTAACTTCAGTGTTCATGGAGGGCATAAATGATACATTTGAGAAAAAGTAAAGTTTTAAAAAATGGTGGATGTAGAAAGTTGATGAGTTCAAGTTTGAACATGGGCATTGGAAGTGGAGAAGCCACTGAAGAGTGAGGGGACAGTATAGGACACACCCAGAGTTGTGTATGGATTCAGTCCATCAAGAATTGAGTGCTGATTACTATAGGAGAATAAAGACTACAGAAAGAGGTAGCACAAAGTTATGCAAATTACGATGAGATGGAACACGCTCAATATTAAGTGAAAAAAGTGTTTATGCTGTGTTCAAAAGACACAACAAGGAGAGAAAGTCCATCTCTTTGGGAAGATGAGGAATGTCTCCTTTGAGGAGGTGGCATTTTGATGGGCAAAGGGAGGTAGGAGTAGGGGAGAGGGCCTCACAGGACTTGATCCTAGCAAAAGTCCATGGGCAAGCACCCAGGTGGACACATCTGGACAAGGTCAACTCACCTTGTTTGGCCAATGTGTGGGTTTTATAGTTGACTCAGTATTAAGTAGAAAATTGAGTTAAGAAGACAAATGAGTCTCTGGAAGGAGGGTCTTTCCCTTTGCAAATAAATATTCAGATGCTTCCTTCCCTGACAGTCTGCAGGATCAGGAGCCCCCTATGTCCACTTGTTTAAACAACCATTCTGGGTAGAGGAAGAGAAAGCATGGGTTTTGCTTGTGGCTCCTTTATTTAGCACTTTCCCTCAGTCAGCCTTGCTTGCCTGACTCTGCAAGCCTTTAGGGAGAGGTTATAAAAGTTCACACTCTTCCAGAGATTACTCAGTACAGGATTTACAGGAAACTTCCTTTAAAAAGTATCCAAATAGCTCTTTAATGCTACAGGGTGCTTAGGAAGAACAGAGATGTGTGGGAGGAGTGGGAGATGTCATTTCATGATGTTTATTTGCATACATTGTAGAAGGCATTTTAAACATATTGCACAAACAGTGGATTCTGAGGTATTTATCCCTTGGACAGCAATGTGCAGCTTCTTTTGTCCAGACAGTTGTAGGTACCAATTTTGGACAATGGAATCTGAATCCTAATTCTTAATGATTACCTCAAGTATTAGAGAGGAAAAGAAGGATGTTTCTGATCTTGATTTAGAGAAAGTTAGCTGTTTGTGCTTTTGAAAACTGTCCCTTATTTTGATACTGGGCACTGAACACAGGGCACTTTACCACTATGCACAGTGGGATTTTGTGTAAAACACAGGACAGGCAACTGAGTTAGCAGACTGGACACTATTTGTTGAACCAACTGACAACACATTAGAATAAATGCCAGAGAAGGGGTTCAGATGTACATAGTCAAACTGAGCTGTGAAGTAAAGTATAGAATAAGGAGTGAAATCAAAGAAAAATACAGGAAATGAAAGATCACCTCAATAAAGAATTATAAATTGTGAAAAAATACCAAGCACAAATCCTTGAAATGAAGGAATCAATAAACCAAATTACAAATTCAATAGAAAGCATCACCAACAGCCTAGACCACTTGGAAGTTGGAACCTCAGACAAAGAAGACAAAATATATATGCTTAAAAGTAAAGTCAACCACACAGAGAAGATGGCAAGATACCATGAATAGAACTTCTAAGAAATATGGGATAACATAAAAATTAAAGATTTATCAGAATAGAAAAAGGCATGGAGCTAAAAACCTAAGGAATAAATAATATTTTCAATGACATAATAGATAATTTCCCAAATCTAAAGAATGATATGTGAAATCAAATACAAGAGAATTACAGGACCACAAGTGTACACAATTATGACAGATCCACAGAAAAGCAAATTATGAGAATAACCGACATATGAAATAAAGATAGAACTTTAAACACTGTGAGAGAAGCAAATCAAATTACATAGAGGGGAAAACCAATTTGGATTTCAGCTGATTTTTTAACCCAGATACTCAAAGACCCTCACAGACTGAAGGTGAAGATTTGGGAAAAACATATCATTTACATGGCCTCCATAAACAAGTTGGGGTTTCCATCCTCATATCCAATTAAGTGGACTTCAAGCCAAACTTAGAAGGGATAAAGAAGGACATGTCATACTACTTAAGGGAATCATACATCAAGAAGACATAACAATCCTAAATATATATTCCCCCCAAAATGTAGCATCTACATAAAAACTCTTCTTAACATCAAGAATCAAGTAGAATACAAAACAATATTACTCACTTACTTCAATACACCTTTCTTTCCACTGGCTAGATCTTCCAAACAAAATCTAAGCAAAGAAAACATAGAACTGAATAATAAAATCAATAATTTAGACTTAACAGACATATATAGAATATTTCATATGTCTTCAAGCAAATCCACAATCTTCTCAGCAGCACATGGATTCTTTTCTAAAACAGACCATATGTTACCAAGCAAAGTAACAATTAGCCAACACAAAAAATAAAAATACTACCCTGCATTCTATCAGATCATAACAGAATAAAACTAGAAATCAATAATAAATAAAAAATAAAAGCTACTGTAACACCTGAAGACTAAATAACAAATGGACTGCAATAGAAATCAGGGAGAAAATTAAAAATATACTTAGAGGTAAGTGACAACACCTATAATACATATCAAAATGTCTGGGACACTATGAAGGGAGGCCCAAAAGTAAAGATCACTGCCTTGAGCTCATTTGCCAAAAGAATTATAGGTCAACAAATAAATGATGTAATATTACATCTCAAATTGCTAGAAAAAGAAGAAAAATCTAACACCAAAAGTAGTAGAAGACAGGAAGTAATTAAAACCAGAGCTGAAATCAATGAAATTGAAACAAAAGAAAAAATTGAAAACATTGAGAAAATTAAAAGTTGGTTCTTTGAGAAAATAAATTGATAAACACTTAGCTACACATTCAAGTGAAAGAGAGAGAAAATCCAAATTACTGAAAGTCATTATGTAAAGGGAATATCCTGATGGACACTACGGAAGTACAGAAGAAAATAAAATTATTTTGAAAATGTATACTTCAATGAAATAGAAAATCTTGAAGACCCTGACAAATTTCTAGAGACAAATAAACTACCCAAACTGAATCAAGAGGACATACACAATGTAAAAAAAACAATAAAAACAATAAAATTGAAGATGCTATCAAAAATCTACCATCCAAGAAAAGTCACATACCAGAGACAAATTTTCAGCTGAGTTCCACGATGCCTTCAAAGAAGAATTAGCACCAATACTCCTCAAATTATACCATTCAATAGAAAAGAAGGGAGCCCATCCTAACTCATTCTATGAGTATTGTGTTTATACAAAAAACAAAAACAGACAAAGACACATGAATGAGTGAAAACTTCAGATCATTATTCCTGATGAACCAGACTCAAAAATTCTTTTAAAAAATTCTGTCAAATCACATACAAAAGCACATTAAAAGGATGGTGCTCCACAATCAAATGGGGTTCCACCCAGAGATGCAAGGTTAGCTCAACATATGGAAATCAATAAACATAATTAATCACATCAATAGACTTAAAGTTGAGAATCATATGGTCATCTCAATAGATGGAGAAAATACATTTAACATAATGCAGATCCACTCATGTTTAAAACACAAGAAGAACAAGGGATAGTAGGAACATAGCTTAACATTGTAAAACTCTTCTATGCTAAGCCAAAGGATAACATCATTCTAAACAGAGAAAAATTGAAGCATTTCCCATAAAAACTGGAAGAGGAAACAAATGCCCTCTTTCACTTCTTTTTGACATAGTCCTTGAAATTCTAGCCAGAGCAATTGGACAGATGAAAGAAATTAAAGGAATATGAGTAAGAAAATAATTTACATATCATTATTTTCCAAAGACAAAACTCTACATTTAAAAGACCGTAAAACTTCATCAGAATATTTCTACACCTAAAAAAGAAATTGAGAAAAATAGCATTGTATAAAACCAATACAATAAATCAAATGCATTTCTGTACATCAGTGATGAATCAACTGAAGGAGAAATTATTAAAACTAGTTCATTCACAATAACTTCAAAAAAATTGGAATCAACCTATTGAAAGAGGGGATAGACCTCTGTCATGGAAACTACAGAATCCTACATAAGAAAATGGAGGAAATCCTTAGAAGATGGAAAGGTTTCCCATGTTCTTGAATAGGCAGAATTAATATTGTCAAAGTGATCATAGTACCAAGACTGTTACAAATTTAATGTGATTTCTACTAAAATACTAATGACATTCTTCACAGAACTGAAAAAAGGAATCTTGAAATTTATTTGCAAAACAAGAGACCCAGAAGAGCCAAAGTGATACATACCAAGAAGAGTAAAGCAGGAGGGATCACAATGCAGACCTAGAGAGTAATGATAACAAAAATGGCATGGAATTGGCACCAGAATAGACATGTAGTACAATGCTACAGAACACACAGAGACAAAACCAAATAAATTGGGTTTTCTCATACTAAATTAAGGCAGAAAATACATACATGGAAAAACAGATAGCCTATTGAAAAAATGGTGCTGGGAAAAATGGAAATTCATATGTAGCAAAATAAAATCAAAACTCTATCTCTAACCCTGTGGACAAATCCATGCAAAGGTGAGTAAAGATAGGGACTATAACAGAGATCCCGAAAATAATTGAAAAATGTAGGACAAAATCTCCACCTGGTCAATTTAGAAACTGATATCATTAACAAGTCTCCGAAAACACAAGAAGTAGAATCAAGAAATCATAAAAAGGATGGACTCAGAATAAAAATCTCAGCAAAGAAAACAATCTGTGACATGAAGAGAATGCCTATGGAATGGAAGAAAATCTGTACCAAATACACCTTAGATAAAGCGATAATCTACAGAATATATAAAGAACTCAAAAAACTTAACACCAAAAATAAGAAAATCAGGGCTGGGGATGTAGCGCAGATGATAGAGTGCTTGCCTTGCAAGAAAAAGGCCCTGGGTTCAATCCTCAGCACCACAAAAACAAAACAAACAAACAAACAAAAAACCTCAATCAATAAGTGGGGTAATGAACTGAACCAACACTTCAGAGAAGAAAAATACAAATTATCAACTAACTTGAAAAATTGCTCACCATCTCTAGAAATTAGAGATATGCAGCTCAAAACTACTTTATGATTTTATCCCACTCCTATTGCAATGAGAATTTTTAAAAAATAAAACATAAAAAATATGCTTTGCTGAGGATATATGGAAAAAGGTACATGCATACATTGTTGCTTGGTCTACAAATTGTTTTAACCATTCTGGAAATTTTATTGAGATTTCTCAGAAAACTCAGAATGAAACTACCATTTGACCCAGTTATCCCACTCCTTGATATAAACACAAAAAGGATTTAAAACCAGCATACTACAGTGACTCAGACACATCAATGTTTATAGCAGCTCAGTTCACAATGACTAAACTAGGGAACCAAACTAGATGCCCTTCAACATATTCATGGATAAAGAAAATGTAGTATATGCAGACAATGGAATCCTATTAAGACTTAAAAGTAAAAGGAAATTATGGCATTTTCTAGTAAATGAATGGATCTAGAGATTACCACAATAAGTGAAATGAGTGAAACCCAAAAAACGAAATGCCACATATTTTTTCTGACAGGAAAATGGTGATTCATAATAGGGGGTAGGTAGAATGAAGAGTCTGGATTGTGTAAGGTAGTGAGGGGAAAGGAATCAGTGTAAGGAGGGGAATGACAGTAAAATGATCTGGACATCATTACCCTGAATACATGTGTGATTACACTACCTTTGTGTCTGCAACGCTTGTAGTCTGTGGAAGAATTTGTACTTCTTTTGTGTACAGTTTTTCTGAATGCATTCTACTGACACATATAACTAATCGGAAACTATTAAAAATAATTTTTGACAAATATATGTTTGCTACATTCTTTTTATTTATAGGACTTCTTTTCAGTATGATTTCTCTACTAGTGAGAAATGTATATTTGTCCATTAAAAGCTTTGTCATATTCTTTGCATTTGTAGGGCTTCTCTTTGGTATGATTTACCTGGTGGTTAATTAGTCATATTTTTTATTAAAAGTTTTGCCACATTTTGAACATTCCTAAGGTTTATCACCAATATGAATTCCCTAATGTCGAATAAGGTTTGATTTTACATTAAAAGTTTTACTGCATTCTTTACATTGGTAGTGTTTCCTCTCCAGTATGAATTCTCTGGTGGTGACTAAGTTCTGATTTTTCATTAAAGGCTTTATTGCATGCTGTACATTTGTAAGGCTTCTCTCTTGTTTGAATTCTTTGATGGCAAATAAGGTGTGATTTTGCAATAAAACTTTGCCACATTCATTACATTGTTAGGGCTTCTCTCCAGTATGAATTCTCTGGTGGTGACTACGGTCTGACTTTTCATTAAAGGCTATGTTGCATGCTGTACATTTTTAAGGCTTCTCTCCTGTATGAATTCTTTGATGGCATGTAAGTTTGATTTTGCAATGAAAGCTTTGCCACATTCGTTACATTAGTAGAGCTTCTCTCCAGTATGAATTCTCTGATGGCAAATAAGGTACAATTTGTCATTAAGAGCTTTGTTGCATGTTGTACTTTGAAGGGCTTCTCTCCTGTATGAGTTCTCTGGTGTTTAGTAATGTGTGATCTTTGACAGAAAGATTTGCCACATTCTTTACATTGGTAGGGCTTTTCTCCAGTATGAATTCTCTGGTGTTGAGTAAGGCGTGATCTATGACAGAAAGCTTTGCCACATTCTTTACATTGATAGGGCTTCTCTCCAGTGTGAATTCTCTGGTGTTGAGTAAGGTATGATCTTTGATACAGAGTTTTGCAACATTCTGTACATTGGTTGGATTTCTTTCCATTATTAATTCTCTGATGGTGAATAAGGTCTGACTTTGTATTAAAAGTTTTTCCACATTTTTTATATTTGCAGAACTTTCCAGTATGAATTCTCTGCTGCTGAATGAGACATGGTTTTTGATAACATAATTTCTGATGTTCACTCTCACTTAAAGTTCTCCATATTGTCATGTATTGTAAATATCTTTGGTATTATGAGATGTCATTGCTGAAATAAATGAAAATTTAAGAAAATTACTTAGTAGATTGGGATGAAGAAGGCCTTGCATATACAGCAAATTAAGACATGTGAACACAAAATTTATTACAGCATTAATCATCAGAGCTACTATGAGGAAGCAAACCAAATAACCCTTGAAATGAGTTGATGGAGCAATTTGGAATATAGAAACTACAGAATATTTTTCATGTTAAAAAGTAATAAATTTTTGCAAAATCTATAATCAGGATAAATCTTCAGTATATTATGCTAACTGAAATATTTCACTACCACAAAGAAAAATATGGGAGAACTCTACTTATATAAGACAACTAAAAACAAAGAAACAAGCAAACATGCAGAAAACCTTCTGAACAGAAATGAGAATGACGTTAGTGATAGGAGAAGACAGAAATAAGCACTTGTTTACATGGAAATATATTTATTAATTTTTTTTATTATAAAATTGTAAACAAATGGGATACATGTTGTTTCTCTGTCTGTACATGGCATAAAGGCATACCATTTGTGTAATCATAAATCTACATAGGGTAATGTTGTTTGATTCATTCTGCCATTTTTTCCCCTTCCCCCCTCCCCTCCCACCCTTCCCCTCCATCTATACAGTCCTTCCTTCCTCCATTCCTGCCCCCCTCCCTAAACCCAACTCCAACCCCAACACTAACCCTTCCCACCCCCCATTATGTGTCATCATCCACTTATTAGCGATATCATTCTTCCTTTGGTTTTTTGAGATTGACTTATCTCACTGGAGAACTGATATTCTCCAGTTTCATCCATTTGCTTGCAAATGCCATAGTTTTATAGTTCTTTATGGCTGAGTAATATTCCATTGTATATATATACCACATTTTCTTTATCCGTTCATCAATTGAAGGACATCTAGGTTGGTTCCACAATCTGGCTATTGTGAACTGAGGAGCTATGAACATTGATGTGGCTGTATCTCTGTAATATGCTGATTTTAAGTCCTTTGGGTATAGGCCAAGGAGTGGGATAGCTGGATCAAATGGTGTTTCCATTCCAAGTTTTCTAAGGAGTCTCCACACTGCTTTCCAGAGTGGCTGCACTAATTTGCAGCCCCACCAGCAATGTAAGAGTGTACCTTTCTCCCCACATCCTCGCCAACACCTGTTTTTGGTTGTATTCTTGATAATTAACATTCTAATTGGGGTGAGATGGAATCTTAGGGTGGTTTTGATTTGCATTTCTCTTATTACTAGAGATGCTGAACATTTTTCCATATGTTTGTTGATTGCTTGTAGATCTTCTTCTGTGAAGTGTCTATTCATTTCGTTAGCCCATTTGTCGATTGGATTATTTACATTCTTGGTGTAGAGTTTTTTGAGTTCTTTATAGATTCTGGAGATTAGCGCTCTATCTGAAGTATGATTGGCAAAGATTTTCTCCCACTCTGTAGGCTCTTTCTTTGCATTGCTGATAGTTTCCTTTGCTGAGAGAAAGCTTTTTAGTTTGAATCTATCCCAGTTATTAATTCTTGCTTTTATTTCTTGTGCTATGGGAGTCCTGTTGAGGAAGTCTGGTCCTAAGCCGACATGTTGAAGCTCTGGACCTACTTTTTCTTCTATAAGATGCAAGGTCTCTGGTCTGATTCCGAGATCCTTAATCCATTTTGAGTTTAGTTTCGTGCATGGTGAGAGATATGGGTTTAGTTTCATTCTGTTGCATATGGATTTCCAATTCTCCCAGCACCATTTGTTGAAGAGGCTATCTTTTCTCCATTGCATATTTTTTGGCCCCTTTGTCTAGTATGAGAAAATTGTATTTATTTGGGTTTGTGTCCATGTCCTCTATTCTGTACCATTGATCCACCTTTCTATTTTGGTACCAATACCATGCCGTTTTTGTTACTATTGCTTTGTAGTAGAGTTGAAGATCTGGTATTGCGATACCCCCTGCTTCACTCTTTCTGCCAAGGATTGCTTTAGCTATTCTGGGTTTTTTATTCTTCCAGATGAATTTCATAATTGCTTGCTCTATTTCTGTAAGGTACATCATTGGGATTTTAATTGGAATTGCATTGAATCTGTATAGCACTTTTGGTAGTATGGCCATTTTGACAATATTAATTCTTCCTATCCAAGAACATGGGAGATCTTTCCATCTTCTAAGGTTTTCTTTAATTTCTTTCTTTAGTGTTCTGTAGTTCTCATTGTAGAGGTCTTTCACCTCTTTTGTGAGATTGATTCCCAAATACTTTATTTTTTTCAAAGCTATTGTGAATGGGGTAGTTTTCCTAATTTCTCTTTCTGAAGATTCATCGCTTATATATAAAAATGCCTTTGATTTATGTGCATTGATCTTATATCCCGCTACTTTACTGAATTCACTTATGAGATCTAAAAGTTTTCTGGTGGAATTTCCTGGTTCCTCTAAGTATACCATCATATCATCAGCAAATAAGGATAGTTTGAGTTCTTCTTTTCCTATTCATATCCCTTTAATTTCTTTGGTCTGTCTAATTGCTCTGGCTAGAGTTTCAAGGATGATATTGAATAGAAGTGGTGAAAGAGGGCATCCCTGCCTTGTTCCAGTTTTTAGAGGGAATGCTTTCAGTTTTTCACCATTTAGAATGATATTTATTTATTAATTTTTGAGGTGTAAGCATTTTATAGATGTATTATGAGACAATTTGAATTAATATTGCTGACCAATATGCATAATATGGTGGGAGAGCAATTATTGTTTTGTGATGTTGATCACAATTAAAATTTCAAACAACATATAAAAATAAAAAGAATTGTAAAATATTTTAAAGGTTCCTTTAAAATGCTATGGTCTTCATCCTATAAATAAGAACAAATTCATGAATATATATATATAAAGGGCACGCTTATAATACAGAATTGCTATTGTAATTCTGAGGCACGGAGGTAATAATTTCAATGCCATCCTCAATAACTTTGTGAGAACCTCTCTCCAAATATAAATAGAAATGAACTAGGGATGTAGCCCATTATTAGAGTAGCCCTGTATTCTATCACTACTAAGGTCATATATAAAAAAAAATTACAATACTTTGTACATAAACAGGATACAAAATCAATCTGGATAAAATATAAAATTAATGTAAACAGGTATACTATTTATACAAACAAATAAAAGCATATAAAATTTTATTGGCAATAGAAAAAAGAATCATGCATATCTTAATGCCAACAATGTCCTATATTGTGAAGTAATGGAAATTGTCATATATTCATAAAATATGGAAAAAATAAAATAGTGTTATGTGAAGTCAGAAAAGTTCTTCTACAAAATAAAATGTAGTCTATAAAATGAAAGAAAAAAGGAAAGAAAAATTTAACCAACCATAAATATATTACTTACAAATGCTTTCATATAGTTAAAATCTGTAAATCTTACTACATACCACAAAGAAGCATTTATTGTGAAGCTTGACTTTTATTTCACAGAAAATCCATAACAAATATTTATGTATAAAGAGCATATGTAAGTGAATTTAAATGAATAAATACATGAATAACTTTAAACTGTTTTAGGATATTAATTTATTAAATGTCTTGACCTAGAATTCTCCAAAAATGTGCATATTATCACCTGGAGACCCACAAATAACAGAAAATATTTTAGATCATGCTGTCACTCACTAACAAAGGGCAGTCGGGTGGTTAATTTAAATGAACTGGAACATCACTGTAGACACAGATTTTAAAGAATTTTAAAACATGATAAATATAGGGCAGTATATATCCAATGATAATGGGAGAAATAAACCTAAACTTCTGAAATTTTTTTTTTCTGCTAGATATATTCTCCATCACTATTTTAAAGTTTGGCTTCTTCTTAAACTTTGGGCCTCTCAACTGTGTCTTCTTATCAGTGTAGGCCATAAAATTTCACATCACTGAATTACTCTCAGTATCAATTTTCTAAAGTGAAGGATAAATAACATACCAAGAAAAGGAGAGATTAAAGGCTAAAAGAAATATCATTAACATTTATTTATACCAAAATTGCCCTGTTTTTCTTGAAAACACAAATCTGAAACACATTCTTATAGAGAATTTCCCAAAAGATATTCATCAAGGGAAGACAATTAAATAATCATAATTAATTAAAAATTGTGAAGGGAAGTTATGCATACCCAGGAAGACCAAGTTTTTGTAATTCTCCAACATCACATCTCTATATAATTTTGTTGAGCTGGCTGAAGGCATTTCCACTCCTCTTCAGTGAAATCAATGACCACATCCCTGAATGTAAACAGTTCCTGAAATAAGAATAGGATAAGGGAGCAGCCTGAATTTTATCTGACAATGACTGCAGAACGTGGATTGCCTGGAGGAAGCTTTCAATGCATGATGCCTTGGACTGCCCAGATAACCTCTGTTGAAGAGGTGATTGTCTACTGTTAGTCTGCAGACCGACTGCAGACTGACAAGGGATCGCCAGTTGTCTGCTGTTGCCTGAAAGTTCACTGCCACAGTATCCACAGGTTTCATTACACGTGGCTGCCACAATTTTGAGACAATAGACAGTACTTTAAGGCCTGTGGATGGACTGACAAAGTCCCATCTCCAGGACCCCTAAGACCAATTGACTGCACCCTGCCACCAGGACTCCCAGACCAACTGATCACATGCCACCTCCAGTACCTCAGAACCAGACAGACCACAATGTGCTCCAGGACCTCTTCCCAACCAACCACACCCTGTCCCTAGGACACCTGGTCAACCACACCCATGCCTTGAGCTGCAGCTCCCAATTTGTTAACATACTTTAAACTAGTGTGGCCATCTTGGATTATCTCAGAAGTGGAAGCTTCCATCTTTAGGTGGGGTAAATCCCATCCTGAGATATCTGCTGGAAACTGGAAACTCAATGTCATGTACCTATCATGCAGCAGGCTACAAAAGAATGGGAGGTATGAATAATACACAAATGTTATAGTGCAGGGTTTTTTTTTTTCTTTTTGAAAAATTGTAAGTTTTTGTCTCTTTACTTTTCTTTCTCTATTTTCCTTTTGTTTACCTGTTTCTTCAGAGTCTTTCTCTCCCTTTTGTCATGCTAACAACAAATTTCTTTTGATTACACTTTCACACTTTCTATGATTTAGAAATTCTCTATACTCTTTTCTTATCCCATTAATGGTTACATCCTACACCATGCCCCATCCTCTTTATCCTCCATTAGGAACTGCAGACCTTATTGCAAATCTATCTGTTATACTGTAGATAATAATTGAACTCTTCTTCTCTGTTTATTATGACAATATTGTTAATGATTTCAAAAGGGCTATTTGGTTTATGTCTGCATATTATGTGTACTGGGTGCTACTAATATTGATCTACCCCTTAAAGAAGGTTTTGGAAATCTATAGGGTCACTATAAACCTATAGGGGGGAAACTGCAACACCAAAGATCTGTACTGCTAGAGGGGAATATACATGAACAGCATGAAAAAACAAGGGAAGAAAATGTTCCAAACAAACCTAGATTTTATATTCAGAGAACCCAGAGACAGCATGGCAGAAGAAATGTCAGAAAATGATTTCATAATATACATAATTAAAATGATTTATAAAGCAAAGAATGAAATAAAAGAGCAAATGCAGGCAATGAAATGATCACTCCAATAAGCAGTTGAAAGAGCAACTGCAGGAAGGAAAAGATCACTTCAACAACACATAGATATTCTCAAAAAAATGGAAATCCTTGAAATGAAGGAAACAGTAAACTAAATAAAAAAACTCAATGGGAAGCATCACCAACAGACTAGATCACTTGGAAGAAAAAAACTCAGAAAATGAAGAAGAAATATTTAATCTGGAAAATAAAGTTGACAAAACAGAGAGACGGTAAGAAATTGTGAATGAAAACTCCAAGAACTCTGGGATATTGTGAAAAGAACAAATTTAAGAATTATTGGGATTGAGGAAGGCACAGACATACAAACCAAAGGAGTGAACAACCTATTCAATGACCTGATATTAAAATATTCCCCAAACCTGAAGAATGAAATGGAAAATCAAATGCAAGAGGGTTACAGAACACCAAATATACAAAATTACAACAGATCCACACAAAGGTACATTATAATGAATATGCTTCATATATAAAATACAGATAGGATTTTGAAGACTACAAGGAAAAGCATCAAATTACATATAGGGGGAAACCAATATGGATATCAGCAGATTTCTCAGCCCAGACTATAATAGTTGGAAGGGCCTGGAACAACATGTGTCAAGCTCTAAAAGAAAGTGGTTGCCAACAAAGCATCCTATACCCAGAAAAAGTAACCTTCAGATTTGAAGATGAAAAAAAATTCTTCCATGATGAACAAAAGTTAAAGAATTTACAAATAGAAAGCCCATGCTACAGAATGTTCTCAACAAAATATTCCATGTGGAGTAAATGGAAAGCAGCAAGGTAGATCAGCAAAGGGAGAAACTACCTTAAAGTAAAGACCAATAAAAAGAGATAGCAACTCAAGTTAAAAACCAAAAATAAAACCCAAATGACTGGGAATACAAATCATATCTCCATAATAACCCTGAATGTTAATGGCCTAATCTCATCAATGAAAAGAGATAGGCTGGCAAATTGGATTAAAAAGAAAGACCCAAAAATATTCTGCCTTCCCGAGACTCATCTCATACAAAAGGACACCGACAGACTAAAGGTAAAAGGATGGGAAAAAACCTACCACACACAGAGACTCAGTAAAGAAGTGGGGGTTTCGTCCTTATGTCAGATAAAGTGGACTTCAAGCCATGGTTAGTCAGAAGGGATAAAGAATGAAATTTTATACTGTTTAAGGGAACCATATATCAGCAAGACAAAATTATCATAAATATTTATGCCCCCCAAAACAGGGCATTCATGTATATCAAACAAATCCTTCTCAATTTCAGAAATCAAAGAGACCACAGCACATTAATTCTGGGTGACATTAACACACCACTGTTACCTCTGGATAAATCTTCCAAACTAAAACTAATCAAAGACACCATAGAACTCAATAAAACTATCAATAACTTAGACTTAACAGACATATATAGAATATTCAATCCATTAATGAGTAATTACACTTTCTTCTCAGCAACACATGGATCCTTTTCTAAAACAGATGATATGTTATGCCACAAAGCAGCCCACAGCAAATGCAAAAATGTAGAGATACTATCTTGCATTCTATCAGATCATAATGGAATGAAATTAGAAATCAAAGACAAAATAAAAAACAGAAACTCTTCCAACACCTACAGACTAAATAATATGTTACTGAATGAAGCATGGATAACAGAAAACATCAGGGAGGAAATTAAAAAAAAATTCTTAGTGGTAAATGAGATTGATCATACAACATATCAAATTTCTGGGACACCATGAAACCAGTACTAAGAAGAAAATTTTTGCATGGAGATCATTCAAGAAAATAATGAAAAGTCAACAAACAAATAACATAACATTACAACTCAAAGCACTAGCAAAAGAAGAACAGAACAACATCAAAAGTAGTAGAAGACAGAAAATAATTAAAATCAGAGCTGAAATTAATGGAATCAAAACAAAAGAAACAATTCAAAAATTGAGAAAACAAAAAGTTTTTTGAAAAGTAAACAAAACAGATAAACCCTTAGCCACACTAACAAAGGAGAGAGAAAACTCAAATTACAAAAATTTGTGATGAAAAAGGAAATATCATTACAGACACCACTGAACTACATAAAATAATGAGAAGGTACTTTGAATATGTATACTCCAACAAAATAGAAAATATTGAAGACATTTACAAATTTCCAGAAACATTAGATCCTCCTATACTAAATCTGGAGGACATATACAATTTAAACAGATCAATTTCAAGCAATAAAATACAGGAAGACATAAAAATCCTATGAATCAAGAAAAGCCCAATACCAGATTTATTCTGTCAATTTCTACAAGACCTTCAAAGAAGAACTCATTCCAATACTCCTTGAAGTATTCCAGGAAATGGAAAAGGAGGGAACCCTTCCAAACTCATTCTATGAAGCAGTATCATTCTGATACCAAAACCAGACAAAGACACATCAAAGAAAGAAAATTTTAGACTGATATCTATGATGAATATAGATGCAAAAACCCTTAACAAAATTTTAGGAAATCACATACAAAAACATATAAATAAGATATAAATAAGATAGCACCATGATCAAGTGGAGTTCATCCCAGGGATGCAAGGTTGGTTCAATATCTGGAAATCAATAAATGTAATTCATCACTTCAATAGACTTAAGGTAAAGAGGTAAAGAATTATATAATTATTTCAATCGATGCAGAGTAAATGTTGTACAAAATTTAACATCCCTTTATACTCAAAGCACTAGGAAACAGGGACAGTAGGAACATAACTTAACATTGTAAAGGCTATTTATGCTAAGCCCACATCCAACATCATTCCTAATGGAGACAACTGGAAACATTGCCTTTAAAAACTGGAGCAAGACACGGATGCCCTCTTTCACCACTTCTATTCAACATCATTCTTGAAATACTAGCCAGAGCAATTAGGCCAAAGAAATTAAAGGGATATGAATGGGAAAAGAAGAACTGAAAGTATCTCCATTAGTCAATGACATGATTCTGTATTTAGAGGATCCAGAAAAACCACCAGAAAACTTCTAGACCTTATAAATGTATTCATCAAAATAGCAGAAGAAAATCAACGTGCATAAATCTAAAGCATTTTAATTCATAAGCTATGTAATATCTGGAAGGGGAATGAGGAAAACAACTCTGTTCACTATAGTCCTAAAAAAAAAGTAAAATACTCGGGAATCATCAAAGAGATGAAAGATCCCTAAAATTAAAACTATGGACATTAAAGAAAAAAATGGCAGAAGATCTTAAAAGATGGAAAGATCTCCCATGTTTTTGGAAAGAAAAAATATTATTAAATGGTCATACTCCCAAAAGTGTTATACATATTTAACACAATTCCAATTAAAATCTCAATGACATATATCATAGAAATAGAGAAAGCAATCATGAAATTCATGTGGAAGAAAAAAAGAACCAGAAAAGCCAAAGCAATCCTTTACAGGAACAGTGATGCAGGAGGTATCAAAATACTGGACCTTAAGCCATACTATAGAGGAAGAGTAACAAAAAGAGCATACTATTGGCACCAAAAAAGTTAGGAATACCAAAGGTACAGGATAGAAGAAACAGAGACATAGCCATATAAGTACAGTTATTTCATATTAGACAAAGGTGCCAAACACTTACAATGGAGAAAAGATAGCCTATTAAACAAATGGTGCTGGCAAAACTGGAAATCCATATGCAGTAAAATGAAATGAAAACCCTATCTTTCTCTCACCCTATACAAAACTCAACTCAAGATAGATTAAGGATCTAGGAACTATTATTGAGACCCTTCACCAAATAGAAGAAAATATTGGCACAAATCTCCATCATGGTGACTTAGGACCAGATTTCCTCAACAAGACCCACATAGTGCAAGAAATAAAAGCAAGAATCAATCAATGGGATAGATTCAAACTAAAAAATTTTTCTCCGCAAAGGAAACTATCAATAATGTTAAAAGAAAGCCTTCATAGTGGGAGGAAATCTTTTCCACACATACTTCAGACAGAGCACTAATCTCCAAAGTGTATGAAGAAGTTAAAAAAATTTACACCAAAATAAAAAGTAAACTATGTATACATGGGCTAAGGAACTGGTAAGATAATTTACAGAAGATATACAGGTGATCAACAAATATATAAAAAAGTTCTCATCATCCCTAGTAATTAGAGAAATGCAAATTAAAATGACCCTAAGAATTCATCTAACTCCAATTAGAATGGCTATTATCAAGAACACAAGCAATAACAAGTGCTGGCTTGTATGTGGGGAAAAGACACACTCATACATTGCTGGTGGAGTTGCAAATTGATACAGCCACTCTGGAAAGCAGTTTGGAAATTCCTCAGAAAGCTTGGAATGGGCCCTCCATTTGACCCAGCTATTTCACTCCTCAGTTTATAGCCAAAGAACTTAAAATTAGTATACTACAGTGATGCAGTCACATAAATGTTCATAGAAGTTCAAGTCACAATAGCTAGGTTGTGTAACTAATGGAGATGCCCTTTATTTGATGAATGGATAAATTGTGATATAAATATACAATGGAATATTACTCAGACATAAAGAATAAAATTATAGCATTTGTTGGTAAACGGATGAAGTTGGAAATTATCATGCTAAGTTAAATAGACCAAGCCCAAAAAATCAAAGGCCAAATTTTTTTTTTGATAAGTGAATGAGGATATATAATGAGGAGGGATGGTGGGGAGAAGAGAAGAATGAAGAAACTTTGGATGGTATAGAGGAAAATGGGGCAAGAGGGGGTGGGGGAAGGAAAGATAGTAGAATGAGATAATACTACCAAATGTATGTTTTATTTTATTAATTGGTTACAACCATAGAAATGAAAGTTGTATCCCATTTGTATACAATGAATCAAAATGCAGGGAATTCTCACATATAATTGTACAACCATGAATCAGAGATTACTGAAATGAAAAATCTGATTCAGTTGTTCTGGGATGGAGCTGGGTTTTCTGAAAATGTAGTAATTTCTCTAGTTATTCCAAGACCATAGTGGGATTAGAGAAACTTTTGAAAGGCAATGAAGTTGACTACATAAAGGAAACATTTACTTGTAAATTTATGTTCAAATATTTTGTGGTATTTTTGTATGTTATTAAAATATCAACTAGCAACAATTTGAATAATTTGTGCTTTGTTTTCAAATTAAACTTATTTTCATATGTAAAATAAAATTATACATATTTATGCAGTATAGTTTTGATACATGCATATGTTGTATTATGTTTATAACAGGATAAAAATCTAGCTTTATAAATAATTGTCATTTTAATTTAATTTTATTGTTTTTTTAGTTCATCATGACAGTAGAATCCATTTTCATGAATGTATACAAGCATGGGATATATCCTATTCTAATTAGAATGACAATTGTCTTGTTGGGAAGGATGGTGGAACTCATGTATTTTTATATGTATACATAGGAAAATTATGTTAGATTTATTTTACTATCTTTCCTCTTCCTATTATCCTCCCTTCCTTTTTTCACCATTATCTAATCTTATGAACTTTTCTTAACCTCCCTCATTCTATGTGGTTTGGATTTCACATATAAACAAAAAATTCAACCTTTGGATTGGAATTTATTTCAGTTAGCATAATATTCTTTAAATCCAACCATTTACTGGTAAAAGTTATGGAGTCATTCTTCTTTATGGATGATTAACAATGCATCGTGTATATATGCCCCAATTTTTTTAATTCATTCATTTGTTGAAGAGCACTTATGTTCCTTTCATAACTTAGCTATTTTAAATTGTGCTGCTATAAATATTAATGTGACTGTGTCACAGTAGTATACTGCATTTAATGTCCCTTGGGTATATATTCAGCAGTGGGTTCACTGGTTTAAATGGTGGATCCATTCCTTGAAAAATATCCATACTGCTTTCCAGCGGGGTTACAACAATCTGCAGTCCCACCATCAATGTGTGAAAATTCTGTTTTCTGCACATTCTTATGAACACATGTTACTTATTGTCACCGCCCATGGCAACAATTTCATGGGTATTTATTGGAGGGGCCTGGAAAAAAACTACTTTTCCTATATTCACTAATTTATGGAGGAAGAGAGACTTTGAGAGAAATATAGGCTTTGCTTAGAGGTTAGAGAAACTTTGCTTATCCGGAAGAGAGACTTTGCTTAGAGAGAAAGTTTTAGAGAAAATTTGCTTATCAGGAAGTTTTAACAAAGAGAGGCTTCTATACTTGTCAGAGATCTATTTCTTCTTAAAGTTCTGCTGCTTCTTCTTGAAGGTGCATCCTGCATCCTGTGAACTAGGTGCTATCTATCTGAGGGCTAGCTGCTGCTTCTCTTCTGTCTGCTAGCTGCTGCTGCTTACTGCTGGTTCTTCTTTCTGCTAGCTGCTGCCCTTTGCCTTTTGCCTACTGCCCACTTATATCCCCTCCAGGAGGTGGAGGGCAGGGCCACACTAGTTGAGATCAGGTGAGGAGCCAGCTGCCCCATCATGGCAAAGGTTAAAATGAGCAGGCCCAAGCAGGAGCACTCGGGAACACCTGTGCATGCGTTGTGTGCGTGGACGTAATTGAATACAGCCAATGATAAATCAACTGAGTGAGCTTATGTTAATTAACGTCCTCACTGCCGATGTGATCAAAGCAACCTCCAGCTGGCCACCAGGTGCCATCCCAGCACAGCCCACATGGCACAGCCCCCAAGAACTTATATTCTTGATACTTACCATACTGACCAGACTGCGATGGAATCTCAGGGCACTTTTAATTCATATTTCTCTAATATCTTAAGTTGTTCAGCATTTTTTCAAATATTGATTATTTCTCTATTCGTTGAGAAAGGTCTGTTCAGTTTCTTTGTCCCTTTATTTGTGTGTGTGTGTGTGTTTAAGATTTCTGAATTCTTTGTACATCCTAGAAATTGATAATATATAAAGGTAGCAAAGTTCTTCTCCCATTCTGTAGGTTCTGTCTTCATGTTTTTTTGTGGTGAAGGTATTTAGTTTGGTTCCATCTAATTCACTATTATTTTTTAATCTTAGAGTCTTGTTCAGAAAATCATTTCCTGTACCAATGTGTTGGAGATCTGGGCCTAACTGCTCTTCTGGTAGGTTCTATGTTTCTAGTAAAATTTGTAGGTCTTTGATCTACTTAGAGTTAACTTTTGTGCAGGGTGAGAAATAGGTACTAACTTTCATTCTATTACATATGGATTTCCAGTTTTCCCAGCACCATTTGTTGAAAAGGCTATCTTTTCTCCAGTGTGCACTTTTAACACCTTTGTGTAATATATTTATGTAGAATTAATCTGTGCATCTTCAATTTTGTTCCATTTGCTTTCACACCGAATTAGAATTTTTTAAAACTATAGCTCTGTTCATTGATTTTTATTGTAGAGATACTTCATCTCTTTTAGTAGGTTTATCCCTAAGTAGTGTTTTTTTTTTTTTTTGAGGCTATTGTGAATGGGATAGTTTTCCTAATTTCTTTTGTAGCTGATTCATTATTGATGCATATAAATTGAATTGAGTTATGGGTATTAATTTTGTATGCCACTACTTTTCTGAATTTCTTCATGAGGTCTAGAAAGTAACCAGTTGAGTTTTTGGGAGTTTTACATATAGAATCAGGTTGCCAGCAAAAAGAACTTGTTTGAACACTTTTTTTCCCACTCATATCACTTTAATTTCTATCTTTTGCTTAATTGCTGTAGCCAGGGTTTCAAGAAGTATGTTGAATAAAATTGGTAAATGAGGACATCTTTGTCTAATTTCTGTTTTTAGTGGGAATGATTTCAGTTTCTCCATTTAGAATGATGTTAACATTGGGTTTGACCATTGTGAACTATCATTTTAATGTGTTTTTGTGTGCAATTTGCCAGTATTTTATGAAGAATTTTTCACATCTATGTTCATTAAGGATATCAACATGAAGTTTTCATTCTTTGATATGACTTTGATTTTGGTATTCGGGGCTACTAGTTTCATAGAATTAGTTTGAAAGCATTTCTTGCTTTTCTATATTATGCAAAAATTTGAGGAGGATTAATGTTAGTTCTTCTTTAAAAGCCTGGTAGAACTTGGTTGAGAATCCATCCAGTCCTAAACTTTTCTTTTTGGTAGGTTTTTTATGTCTTCTTCAATTTCATTACTAGAATTTGATCTCTTCAAATTTTCTAGATCCTTCTGATTCAGTTTGGTTAGGTCATATATATCTAGGAATATTCTAACATATTGGAGTATGAAAACAACATACTTTCTGATACTCCTTTCTATTTCAGTAGGGCTTGTGGTGATATTTTCATCATGGATTTAAAAAATGTTTTATTTTTCTCTCTTTCCTATATTTAACTGAGCTAAAAATTCATCAAATTAGTTTAGTGTTTCAAAGAACCAACTTTTTTCATTGATTTTTTAATTTTTTATATAATGTCAAATTTATTGAGTTGGGCTCTGATTTTATTCCCTGGGATCTAATGATAATATTATTGATTTATTCTTCTTTGTCTAGGGCCTTGAGATGTAATGTTAGTTTATTAATTTGGCATCTACCTGTTTACTTAATAAATGAGCTCAATAATATAAACTTTCCTCTTATGTCCTCCTTCATAGTGGCCCAGAGGTTTTGATATGTCATACCACCATTCTCATTTACTTCTAAGTATTTTTTATTTCACCACTGATTTATACTGCAATCCATTCATCATTCAATAAAATGATTTGCAATTATTTAGTCTCCAGGTGTTTGAGTATTTTCTACTTTTTGTCTTATCTGAATTCTAATTATATTTTGCAAAATGTTTCACATGCTATAGAGAAGTTATATTAAGTCACTGATGGATTAAATATTCTATATATATATCTGTAAAGTCTACATTTTTTTAGTTGTGTAGCATTTTTATAAATATTTTGTTTTGATTAGCTAATGTTGAGAGGGGTGTGTTAAGGTTACCCAGTATTATTATGTTTCCATCTATTTGATTCTTGATGTTGAGTAGTTTTCTTGATATATGGAGTTGCTTCTTTTAGGGCATAAATATCAATAACTGCTCTTTCTTCTTATATGATTCCATTAAGTAGAATAAAATGGACTTCTTTGTCTCTTCTGATGAAGGTTACTTTGAAGTCCAATTTATCTGATATGAGAAAAGAAACCCCTGCTTGTTTAGGAAGACAACATGAATAATACAATTTCCCCAAATTTTCACCTCCATTCTGTGGATGTCCTTATGTGTAGGTCTTTTGAAGACAGCATAAAATTGGTCTTGTTTTTCAATTCAATCTGCAAGCATATGGCTTTTTTTGATGAGTTTAGATAATTCATGTTCAGTGTTATTATTGAAAGATGCTTTTTTATTTGGTTTATTTCTAGTTTTTAACTTGAACTGAGTCTCCTTTGAATATTCTTCTAGTGTTGTTTCTGCTTTTGGATATTTTTTCTTCTCCAAGTATTTTTTAAATATTTTATTGAGTATAATTTGTACTGTCAGTTTTAAGTTGTGATTTCTTTTAAATTTATCATGGAAATTTTCTATTTTATCTTCAAATCAAAACCTTAATTTTCTTTATATAGTATTTTTGGTTGGCATCCACTTTCTTTAGAGTTTGGTATATAGCATTTTAGGGTTTGGGCTAAAAAAATCAGTCGAGGTTTGCATTGGTTTTTCTCAAAATGTGACCAGTATTTTTCTCTTGCTGCTTGTAAGATTTTATTTTCTGTATGTTAAACATTTTCAAAATGATGTTTCTTTCAATGAGTCTCTTGCAATTTTGTATGTCTGTAGTTCTGTATGCTATCTGCATTTAATTTTCCATTTTGTTTTTAAGATTTTGGAAATTTTCTGATGTTTTATTGTTAAGATTATGCAGTATTTTGTCTTTTTTTCAGAGCCTTTATCTTAAAATTTCTGTTCATAGTCCCTTAATATCTTTTATCTGTAATCATCTTTTTTTAAGATTATATATGTTTTCTTCAAGTCCTGATAATCTATCTTCCATGTGGTCTAGTCTGTTGGTGATGCTTTCCATTGGATTTTAATTTGGTTTATCAATACTTTCATTTTGAAAACCTCCAATTGATTCTTCTTCAGGATCTATATTTCCTTACTGAAGTTACATTTCAATCCTTGTATTTTCTTTCTTAATTCATTTATTTTTCATCTTTTACCTCACAGATCAGTTGAACTATGAACTTTGTGAATTCCATCTCTGACCTTTCCTCCATTGTTGTATCAATGGAATCTGTTGTTGAGGTATTCTATGTTGTTTGGTATGTTTTTTTCCTTTCATTTTCCATATTGGTTGTGTGTCCATCCATCTCTCTGGATAGATCTGAAGCAGTAGAGTTTAATTTTATAAGTCAACAGTGCCATTCTATGTTATAAGCATCTCACAGTTTGGGGGCAGAGGCCAATGATAGTAAAAATCTAAGCCAACAATATACAGCAGTAGATTAGGTACTTAGTTCCTATTTAGACACCTACAGTGCTATTTGGTATAATATGCAGAAATAGAAGGATCAGCAATTTCCATTAGTAAAAAGGTAACTAATCATAAATTATGTCTGGCACAAAATCAAACAATTGGTGTTGTCTATGACTTCTGCCATATCAATTACTGCTCTGTCATTGGTGGTAGGGAAACCATTATATACATAAAGTAGCATTAAGAAATGTTAAAGATCCAATCAGTATGTGGAAAAAGGAGATAGGAAGGTAGAAAATGTGTGCAATTTTAAAGGGTAAATAGGGCAGATGAAAAGGTAACAGGATGTCATGTTAATAAGGAAGAGAGAGACAAAAATAGAAGAAAGAATATAAAGGAAGAGTGGGATATAATTTGGTTGTTCACAATAGAAAATGGAGAAGAAAAAGAGAAATAGAGAATAATGTAGTGTAAAAAAGTATACAAAACAAAATCAAACTATGCTAATCAAAAACCTTGACCCTCAAAACCTGGATATGAAAAATAACAACCTTCAACAAAAAGACTACAAATTAGGAAGAGTAAAAAGGCTTTATAAGTATAGGTGTTCTTGAACTAATCAGTACATATTCAAGTAAATAAAAACACTAAAAACAAAATAAAACATAGCCAAAAATAAAAAAAGTGACAAAACTGGATGAAAAGTTAAGAAATTGTGGAGTTATTTTGACTGTGTTGGATGGACAAATAGTGAGCATATGTGTTTGCTCTCTGTCCCCAACTGATTTTGTTTTTTCTTGAGGTATGAACTGAGTGTGGGTATATGGGGTGTTGGCTGTTGAGGTCTTCCTTTCTATTGTGTTACTCACAATGTTGCCAGCTAGGTTCTAAAACTACTAAACTGCTCTTCTGGTGAGATAGATAAGGGGTGAAATGGGAGGAACTGTCCACCCATTATCAGTGTGTGCTCCGCATTGGGTTCTATGAGAGAAGGTCCCATGGGTAGAGTTCCTGGGTTGCAGGGAATTAGTTTCAGTGAGGTTCTGGTTCATTTTTATTGTGGTGAGTTGCTGGCATTGTTGAATTGATATTCCTCTAAAGCCTTGCAGATGTCAATCTGTGATGGACTGGGCACTTCAGGTGGTGAAATTTTGGGCTGGTTGGGCCAGACTCTGGGCCAGAGAGCAATGCAGGAACCTGGGTCATATTGAACTGGCAGGGACATTGCAGCCTGGCACCCTGGGCTATGGGCCAAGCAGTGAAATTTCAGGCATAGTTGGTCAAGTAGTGGACAGCCTGTGAGGTTTGGGAGTTTGGAATACTGGGTCTCAGGAGTCCACAGGGCCCAGACAGATTGTGGTGACAGGGACCAGACAGAGAAGGCAAGCCAAGAGCATTTGGATGTCAGAAAACTGGCAGGTGCCACCAACAGGTAGGGCATTGTAATGGGTGGAAGCCAGGGACTTGGCATGTGCCAAACTAGGTGGGTTCAAGGGAAAGGTGGGTGTTTTGGTCTTGGAAGTGCCCAGAACCAGTCAGGCAGTTAATCAGAGAGCTATGTGCCCTGAAACTCACCACATCAAATATCTGATTCATTGTAGCTGGACTTATAAGTTCCTTTGAGCCACATGACTCAAAAAATTGGAGAATGTTGGGTTCTCCCTATCTCTTCTACTGGAGTTTACCTGGGCAGAAATGTTCTTGGTTTCTTCTTTTCCCTGGGTTTGCTAATCTCAGTTAAGTCTTTGCTAGGTTCAGAGAGGTTTATACAGGCCTAGTCATAATGTCCCAAATCTGGGTTTCCACTATCCATTGGAACAGCTATTGTTTACTCTCAAGATGACTCCTGGTTCAGCTCTCCAATGATGATTGGTATACTCACAGGAACTTTTTTAGATCAATTTAATGAGTTGAAAAGTCTCTGATTCAGCAAGAGCATATTGACCCTCCAGTCTCAAGATTTTTCACTCAGAGCCTCAGAAACAAGCAGTATTTTTACCACTTGAGATCTGGGTAAGTGAGCTAGGAGAAATGCTGCCTCTCTCTAATACACCATTTTGCCTGCCTCAATAATAATCTTTTATTTTATTTTTTCAAATGTGTACATACACTATGAGTTTTTCATACCTTAAGTCATAAAACCAAAAATAATGTGGAGAATCATAATAATATTCATTTTTATGATATTTTATGAAGTATCCATTAAATGGTGGTACTCAATATTTACCAAAGTTCATTTGATCTGAAATTCAGATTTAAGGAAATATTAAGGTCAAAAGAGAGTTTGAATGTTAAAACAGTTATCAGAGCAGGGCAGTTACTGTAACGAGAAGAGAAATGGAAACAAGAAGATAGCAAAATCAATTGGATAAAATAATATTTATATTTTGTGTGCACAAATATAAAAACTCAGCTTTTTATACATTAAAATAGTTTTTTCATGTAAAGAAAAACACAAAATATTCAATTTTAAAAAACAAAAATCAATTTGTGATAGTTTTCTTTAAAGAAATGATTGAGTCACACACAGTGGCACATACCACTAATCCAAGTTGTTTGGGATAAGGAGGCAAGAGGATTTTAATTTCAATGCCACCCTATGCAAAATAGCAAGACTTTAAGAAAATTAATGACACCCTGACTCAAAATAGTAACATGAATATAACATGCTGAGGATATGGTTACTTGGGTACAACCCATGGTCAAAATAAATAAATAAATAAGTAAATAAATAAATAAGCCTTTATTTTTCAAAGGGACCCTGAGAAGGATGACAAATATTTTCACATACAATATTTTGTTTAAGAAGATGGCAATTCCCCATAAAGAAACAATATATCCTCAAATGTGAAATATTAATAGGGTTGTAATATCTTGTGGACAAGTTCTTAAAAGATGGATTTGGTTGTATTTGCCAAACAACCTGCAATAACTCATTCTTCTGTTTTTAAAAAAAGGAAAAAAATTTAAAAAAGCAACTGATGCATAATAATTTGGGCAAGACCTGAGAGCTAAAATAACAGTTTCAAATATTCATCCAATAGTACCAAATCCATATACTTTACTAATAGTAATGCCAGGTAACAATGATTGGTTAAGTACAATTTTAAGAGATGAGTTTCTTTGCATTCCTCTGATAAGGTATTCCTAATCACTGCTCTTGAGTGACTGGACTTCAATACAAATGTAACAATCCAGTATTGCTGGGCTTTCTTCTATGGAGATTTAATTTTTTGTACTTTTTTGAATATAGTTATACAGATTGTTAGCTGAGGGTTATTAATGGATTAAGAAATCCTTTTTCAATATAAGAATTATCTGCTTAGAGCCAACCCAACTATGAACTCAGATTTTAAAATACTATATTGCTGCAGTAAAACACCTCATCTCATGTGGATAAGAAGTGTCCACTAAAATGGCTGAGTTTTGTAAACATGTCACCTATCTGGGATTCTGGATTATCCAATGGACCTGAATTTTGATTTTAGATTTAAAGAAGGCTATCTTAATCATTCTAGAGGTCAAGAACTAGAGATAAGTATGTGGGTTCCTGTAAATGTCAGTGTTATGATTGGATATCTGTTGTCCCCCAAAAGCTCATGCATAAGACAATGCAAGAAGGTTTAGATATCAAATGATTAGTTTATGAAAGTCTTGCCTATTTAGTGCATTAAGCCTCAGGGATGGAATGGTAACTGCAGGCAAGTAGGGTATGTCCAGAGGAGAAGGGTCACTAGGGGTAGACCTTTAAGAATTATCTTTCATCCTTGTTGAGCAGAGCACTCTCTGCTTCCCAGTACCATCTTCCCAGATGCTTTTATATACCACGCTCAACTGCCATGGTGTTCTGCCTCATCCTAGTCACAGAGGAATAGAGACAACCATCTCTGAACTGAGAGTTCTGAAACTGTTAGCCCCATAATAAACTCTTTCTTCTCTAAAATTGCTCTTGTACACAATTTTGGTCACAGTCATTTAAAAAATCTGACTAAAACAGTCAGATGCTTGTCTTTAATTTTGGACTAATATGTAAACTCCAGTGTTAGGCAGTAAAAGGAAAAAATAAAGCATTTGGTTTGTACACCAGAATTCCAAACTGCCTGTGAGAAGTTAAAAGAGACTCATGACACTGCTTGCCCTACACCTACCTGACACAAAAGGTTATAAGACTATATAATAAAGATGAGAAAACAAGGTACAGTCCTTGAAGTTCTCAGCTTGACCATACAATGACAGGAAGTTTCTCCTTCCTTTGGGGTGTGATTGCCAATTTTGATCTACCATAAGAGGTTGAGAAACCCACTCTCAACCATTTCTTTGTGGAAAAATACATCTCAACAGAGTACAGCACAGATGAAAAATTTCAAAAGATCTTACAAAGAAGGAAACATTAAAATTACAAAAAAAGAATATGAGTATAAAGCAATACTATTTAAGGACATTAAAATTCAAGCTAAAATACTATTGTATACTCACCAGGAAGAAAAAAAATCACACACATGCAAAAAACTAATAGTCACACAGGAGTTAAGTGATTGGAATTGTCAGGTCTGCTGTGGTAAGGTAAAATTTAAAGTCAGTTTGGAAAATGGCATGGTGCTATCTACTCAGGCACATACTATGAACCATTGATTATTCCCCTAGATAGAAGAAAAGTTGAAAAAATGATTATAAGAGTACACTCTAACTGGAAACCACCACTGCTGATTTTACCACTGGAATAATTTCCTCCAGCTGCACCACACTATGCATGTGAGGACCCTTCAACCTGGATGATGGGACCCAGTTTTCACATTAAGTACAAAGAGAAAACCAGCATTATCTCAGAGAAAAGCATAGGGCAATGGTCTAATTAGCACCAAGGACCTGAAGGATAAAGCAAAATGGAAAGAGAAAAATAAAGAAGTGGTAGAGGAGGTTAAGAAGTGGACTGAGGAGGAAAAAGTACCTTCTGACAATGAAGAGGAAAATAAACAATATGCAGAAAATGCGAAAGAACAGGAGAAAGAAAAAGTGAATTCCAATTGACAGAAATCAGAAAATGGGGTGACAGCAGGAGAACCCTTCCAATGGGCTTGGAATGGAATGCCCCTTGGAAAGTGAGAGTGGGAAAAAACTAGGGTGCAAATATTTTACCTGCTTGTACTTGGAGAACTGCATGAGAGGCCATTCTTTTTACTCTAGCCTTCTCATTTCCACCTGTCTGGATGCTGACCCTCCCTGCTAACTCTCCCATTGTTGCACCATCTGGTCTGCCTCATTTGAGCTTTCCTCTGGTCACTAGTTTTACTTCTCATCTTACTTGCTCTTTTGCTCCTTCATACCACTTATACTCTAGTAACCTCTCATAGCAGCCCCCAGCCTTGCATCCTGCTCCAGATCTCTCTACATTTACCTCACAAATTCTCCTGTCAGAGAGCAGGAGGTTGGGGTGAGGTCAGGGTCAGAAACAAACCCACAGCTTCCATTTTCTCCTCACTTTTGCATTAATAAGTTTAGAGGAAGTAATGCTTCTCTTTAATTTATTTCATGTGTTTTCTTTTAAAAAAGGATAAATAGTACTATACAGAAAAGGAAAAGAGTACTTACCCGAGACATCATCGAGGGGTAGTAAGAGGAAGAGTGCATTAAGGTGTTCTCAGGGCATCATTAATGTTCTATTTCTTGATGTAAGCAATAGTACATGTTATTTTTTCTTTGTGCTAATTCAAGAAACTCTATAATTTCAATGTGTGCCTGTTCTTGCTGTACTTAATAAAATCAAATTTATTACATGAATGACTGTGAGGAAGAGCAAAAGAAGAGATTTAAAATGACATTTGGGAAAATTTCTATTTTTAATTTATTTTAATTTTTCTAATTACTTGTACATGGTATTAGAATGCATTTATATATTTTGTAGATCAAACATAAATGGAATGTAATCTCCAGGAACATATTTTATTAATGGACACAAAAAGTTGTTTGATTGTGGTGCTGGTTTCATGAATATGTACATATGCCACAAGATAAAAAAAACACCATATATATTTTAAAAAAGTGGTCACGTGAATGTTGTATTTCATATGTAAGAATATTGAAAAGTGTACAGAATTTGAGAAAAATAAAAATACAATGAAATACATCAAAGAACCAATTGCCCAACTTATGTATAGATGATAAATCTATCATAAGTATGATCATTTTCTCCAAGACAACTATAATAATACCTCAATGAAATTAAAGAAGGGAACAATGTGAAAACATCCAAATATATATAAAATTACCAAGAACTGTCTGAAATATAAAAG
This sequence comes from Sciurus carolinensis, assembly GCF_902686445.1. NCBI lineage: Eukaryota > Metazoa > Chordata > Mammalia > Rodentia > Sciuridae > Sciurus > Sciurus carolinensis. Next base: position 757,421 of record NW_025920176.1, read on the forward strand.
CAAAGTACCAGCTAACATTGCCTGATACTACTATATGTTATAAAATTATAATATTGTGCTAATATAAAGACCAAGAAATCACAAGAGAGAAAATTAGATAGGTAGATCCATATGTATCTAAATATTGTTTTTAATGTTAAATGCAATAAAAAGACTTTTACAAATACAATCATATCAAGAAAATATTTAATGTGAATTAATGATACAATCCAACCAAAAGGTAGATATTAGAACTGGAGGTCCAGAGCACTGGTTGGGATTGTGTGCAGTATGTGTGTGACCCTGGAATTATACCCCAGAACCTCCCACCAGAGAGCAGAAATTAAGAGGGTTGATTATAAAAATACAGCAGAATATGAACCTCCTATTCTTGATCTACTCACAGATACACCAAATTATTATTTACTTCTGTATTGAAACTGCCTTAAATTTATAAATTAATTAGAGGCATATAAAACAAAAATATTTACCATCAGATGAGTAGGAAAGGCTGGGTTATACTAGGAAATTAGCATCCCTTGAGCAATGATCCTTATAAGTAGGATGGGATATTTAAATCCACTGTCACCCTGAGAAGAGGAAGACAGTTTGGGTCATAAATATACACATTTAATTCTAAATTTTCTGTAGTTTGAAATTTAATTTAACTGGTTCACACAGAGAAAGAGACTAGATATAAATGAGTATAAAGATCAGAGAAAAGGAGTGGTTTTCTAGGAAAATGCAAAATTCCTGTGTTTTATTTCATAAAACCAGGGAAGAAGAGGAGGTAAAACTTAATGGTCCCAGTTTTCCCTAAAAGACATTTGCCAGCATATTCTGCAAAAGGCTGTTGCTAACAGTTCAGCTTCTATCTATCCAGCACCAAAGAGTTAACAAGGGAAATACCATCCATTACTGGCAGTCCAAGTGGAAGTGAAGTACTTCATGAGCCCTCTTTCTCAGCTCACCTCATTAATAACTCCAGGACTAAGCAATTCTTTCCATAAGGAATTTGTCTGAAATTCAAAATATTGCATTCAATGAACTACATCATAAACCTCTAGTCTGTGGGAGCAATGAAAAATGCACATGTGCATATCTCAGTATATCACAAAAAAGAGGATCCATATTGGTATGTAAGCATTTCCATGGGCCAAAATCCCCACCAGGAGTGAAGAAAAAGGGTTAAAAGAACAGATTCCTGTTTATTCTAAAATAGGATCACATCACCTTTCAATGACTATAAAGTAGCCTCAGTTCTAGCAGACTTGCATCTTTAATTTAGTGCACATTTTAAATATAAGAGCTTCTGTGACCTGAGTACAATTGTTAGAATGGCTAATATCAAGAAGTGGAAGACCTGGAGATCCAAGATGGTGGACTAGATGGAGGCTGCATTCCTTGTCACTCCATAACTCTGGTTTCAAGCAGAGGATATCTGTTTCTTGGTGAGGCAGGTTTTGATGCTTATCGATCCCCTGTTGTTTACCCCATTTGTCTCCTGTGATCACTTGCAGTCTGCCAGCATATGGATGCCTTTTTGAGTGCAGATTGCTCACTGTCAGGCATCTATCATCTGCCATTTGCCTGCCTCTTACCTGTCCATTGCCTGCCTTACATCTATCCATCACCAAGGTTCACCTCTCAATTGTCCGACAACAGTCAGCAAACTGATCACCATCTGCCAGAGGAGGACCAGCTGCCTGCTGTTGCCTGGAAGTTCACTGTTACAGTACCTGCATGTGTGATTACACATGGCTGCCACCATTTTGAGACAACAGCCAGGCCCTGTAGGACACCAGGCCAGACTGACTGAGCCCTGTCTCCAGGATCCCTCAACCTGACTCATCACTCCCTGCCTCCCAGGCACTCACTTCCACTGACTGCTCCATGCTGCCAGGACCCACAGATCAAATGACTGCACCCTATCACCAGGACCCCAGACAGAATGATCACACCCCAACTGCAGGATTCCTTAACCATACCAAACACAACCTACCTCCAAGACCCCTGCCTGACCAACCACACTCTGCCACCAGAACCTCCAGCTGACCACGTCCACACCCCGAGCTGCATCTCCCCATTTGAAAGCACATTTGGAAGCCAGAGTGGCCATCTTGGATACTCCTGGAAGCTGTAGCTCCAATCTTCAGGTTGGACAAATCACATCCTGAGATGTCTGATGGAGACTTGAAGCTCATTTTCAGTTACCTCTCATGCCTCAGGCTACTGAAGACTGGGAGATTTGAATACTATGACCAATATAGTATAGATTTTCTTTTTTCTCCCTAATGAGCAATTTTAAGTTTTTATTTTTCTTACTCTCTTTTCCTTTGGTTTACCTGTTCCCTCAGAATCTTTTTCTCCCTTTTTGCATGCTAACAACCAATTTCTTTTGATTATACACTCACCATTTATATTATCTAGAACTTCTGTATATTCTTTTCTTATCCCATTAACAGCTACATCCTACATCCCTCTACATCCTATTTGTCTTCCATTAAAAACTCCAGACCTTAATGCAAATCTGTTATACTGAAGATAATAATTGAATTCATTTTGTTTATTATGACAATATTGTTAATTTCCTCATAGGAGCTATTTGGTCTAGGTTTGCATCGTGTCTGAATTGGCCACTACTAATATTGATCTCCCCTTTAAGAAAAGGTTTTGGAAACCTATAGGGCCACTATAAGCCTATAGGGGGAAATCTGCAATGCCTCAGATCTGGACTTTTACAGGGGAAGATACATGAACAACATGAAAAAACAAGGGAAGAAAATGTTCCAAACAAATCTAGATTCTATATTAATAGAATCCAATGACAGTATGGTAGAAGAAATATCAGAAAAGGACTTCAGATTATACATGATTAAGATGATTTGTGGAGCAAAGGATGAGATAAGAGAGCAAATGGAGGCAATGAATGATAATACCAATAAGCAGTTGAAAGAGCAACTGCAGGAAGAAATAGATCATTTCAACAGAGAGATAGAGATTCTCAAAAAAAAAAAAAACAATGGAAATCCTTCAAATGAAGGAGACAATAAACCAAATAAAAAACTCAATGGAAAGCATCACCAAAAGACTAGACCACTTGGAAGTCAGAACTTCAGACAATGAAGACAAAATGTTTAATCTTGAAAATAAAGTTGCCCAAACAGAGAATATGGTAAGAAATAATGAACAGAATCTCCAAGAATTAAGAGACATCATGAAAAGACCAAATTTAAGAATTATTGGGATTGAGGAAGGCACACAGAAAAAAAAACAAAGGAATGAACAACGTATTCAATGAACTGATATTAAAAAATTTTCCACACCTGAAGAATGAAATGGAAAATCAAATACAAGAGGCTTACAGAACACCAAATGCACAAAATCACAACAGATCCACACCAAGGAACATTATAATAAAAATGCCTAATATTCAAAATAAAGATAGGATTTTGAAGGTCACGAGAGAAAATCATCAGATTCCATATAGGGGGAAACTAATATGGACAGCAGCAGACTTCTCAACCTGATTCTAAAAGTTAGAAGGGACTGAAAAAGCATAGTTCAAGCTCTGAAAGAACATGCTTGCCAACCAAGAATCCTATACCCAGCAAAACTAACTTTCAGATTTGAAGATGAAATAAAATCCTTCCATGATAAAGAATAGTTAAAAGAATTTACAAATAGAAAGCCTGCACTACAGAATGTTCTCAACAAAATATTCCATGAGGAGGAAATAACAAACAACAATGGAGGTCAGCAAAGGAGGAACTACCTTAGAGAAAAACCACACAAGGGAGAAACAAAGCCAAATTAAAAACCAGAAATAAGCCCAAATGCCTGGGAATACAAATCATATCTCAATAATAACCCTGAACATTAATGGCCTAAACTCATCAATTAAAAGACATAGACTGGCAGAATGGATTAAAAAGAAAGTCCCAACAATATGCTGCCTGCAAGAGACTCATCTCATAGAAAAAGACATCCACAGACTAAAGGTGAAAGGATGGGAAAAAACCTACCACACACATGGAATCAGTAAAAAAGCGGGGATTTCCAAACTTACATCAGATAAAGTGGACTTCAAGCCAAAGTTATTCAGAAGGGATAAAGAAGAAAATTTCATACTGCTTAAGGGAAACTTAAATGAGGAAGACATAAATATCATAAATTTGTATGCCCCAAACAACTGTGCATTCATGCACATCAAACAAGTTCTTCTCAATTTCAGGAATCAAAGAGACCACAAGACAATAATTCTATGAGATGTTAACACAATGCTGTCACCACTGAATAGATCTTCCAAAACAAAACCTAAACAAAGAAAACAGAGAAATCAATAACACTATCAATAACTTAGACTTAATAGACATATATAGAATATTCCACCCATCAACGAGTGAATTCACTTTCTTCTCAGAAGCACATGAAACATTCTCGAAAATAGACCAAATGTTATGCCACAAAGCAGTCCTTAGAAAACGCAAAAAAAGAGATACTGCCTTGCATTCTATCAAATCAAAATGGAATGAGAGTAGAAATCAATGTCAAAATTAAAAACAAAAATTACTCCAACACCTGGAGACTAAATAATATGCTATTGAAAAAACATAGATAACAGAAAACATCAGGGAGGAGATAAAAAAATTCTTAAGAGGTCAATGAGAATGACGATATGATATATCAAAATCTCTGGGACACTATGAATGTGGTACAAAGAGGAAAATTCATTGCATGGACACATTCAAGGAAAGAATGAAAAGTCAACAACTAAATGACCTAACCTTACAGCTCAAAGCCTTACAAAAAGAAGAACAGAATAGCAGCAAAAGTAGTAGAAGACAGGAAATAATTAAAATCAGAGCTGAAATCAATGAAATTGAAAGAAAAGAAACTATTCAAAAAATTGACAAAACAAAAAGTTGGTTCTTTAAAAAAGTAAACAACATAGACAAACCCTTAGCCACACTAACGAAGAGAAGAAGAGTGAAAACTCAAATTAATAAAATTCATGATAAAAAAGAAATATCACGACAGACACCACTGAGATTCATAACATAATGAGAAGATACTTTGAAAATCTGTATTCCAACAAAGTAGAAAATACTAAAGACACTGAAAATTTTCTAGACACATATGCTTCTCCAAAACTAAACCAGGAGAACATAAATCTAAACAGATCAATATCAAGAAATGAAATAGAAGAAGCCATTAAAACCTACCATCCAAGAAAGACCCAGGACCAGATGGATTCTCAGCCAAGTTCTACAAGACCTTCAAAGAACTTCTTTCAATATTTCTCAAAGTATTCCAGGAAATAAAAAATTAGGGTACCCTACCAAACTCATTCAATGAAGTTAATATCATGCTCATACCCAAACCAGGCAAAGACACATCAAGGAAAGAATATTTTAGACCAATATCCTTGATGAATATAGATGCAAAGATCCTTAACAAAATACTGGCAAACCGTACCCAAAAATATTAAGAAAATTGTGCACCATGAAGAAGTGGGTTTCATCCCTAGAATGCAAGGATAGTTTAACATTCATAAATCAATAAACATAATCCATCATGTCAAGAGACTTAAAGATAAGAATCATATGGTTATTTCAATTAATGCAGAAAAAGTGATAGATAAAATACAACACCCCTTTATGCTCAAAACACTAGAAAAAAGAGGAAATGTAGAAACATAGCTGAACATTGTAAAGGCTATCTATGCTAAGCCCATGGCCAACATCTTAATGGAGAAAAAATGAAAGCATTCCCTTTAAAAATGGAAACAAGAGAGGTATGTCCTCTTATACCTCTTCTATTCAACATAGATTTGAAATACTAGCCAGAGCAATTAGCCACACTAAAGCAATGAAAGAGATTTGAATAGGAAAAGAGAAACTTCAGCTGTCACTATTTGTTGATGACATGATTCTATATTTAGAGGATCTAAAAAATTCCTCCAGAAAACTTCTATACTTCATCAATGAAATCAGCAAAATAGCAGGCTATAAAATCAACACACATAAATCTAAATTACTTTTATACACAAGTAATGAAACATCTGAAAGAGAAATGAGGAAAACAACCCCATTTGCAATAGCCTCGAAGAAAATAAAATACTTGGGAATCAATCTAACCAAGGAGGTAAAAGATCTCTACAATGAAAACTACAAAACATTGAAGAAAGAAATTGAAGAAGACCTTAGAAGATGGAAAGATCTCCCATGTTCTTGGATAGGAAGAATTAATACTGTCAAAATGGCCATACTACCAAAAGTGCTATACAGATACAATGCAATTTCAAATAAAATCCCAATGATATAACTTACACAAATAGAGTAAGCAATCATGAAATTCATCTGGAAGAATAAGAAACCCAGAACAGCTAAAGCAATCCTTAGCAGGAAGAGTGAAGCAGGGGGTATCACAATACCAGACCTTCAACTATACTACAAAGCAATAGTAACAAAAACAGCATGGTATTGGTACAAAAATAAACAGGTAGATCAATGGTACAGAATAGAGGACATGAACACAAATCCAAATAAATACAACTTTCTCATACTAAACAACGGTGCCAAAAATATGCAAATGAGAAAAGATAGCCTCTTCAACAAATGGTGCTGAGAAAACTGGAAATCCATATGCAACAGAATTAAACTAAACCCATTAACTCTCACCCTGTACAAAACTCAACTCAAACTGGATTAAGGACCTTGGAATCAGACCAGAGACCCTGAACCTAATAGAAGAAAATGTAGTTACAATTCTTCAACATGTCAGTTTAGGATCAGACTTCCTTAACAGGACTCACATAGCAAAAAAAATAGAAGCAAGAATCAATAACTGTGATAGATTCAAACTAAAAACTTTCTCTCAGCAAAGGAAAATATCAGCAATGTGAAGAGACAACCTGTAGAGTGGGAGAAAATCTTTACCACTCATATTTCAGAGAGAACACTAATTTCCAAAATCTACAAAGCACTCACAAAATTCTACAACAAGAATACAAGTAATCCAATCAACAAATGTGCTAAGGAAATGAATAGACACTTCACAGAAGATCTACAAGCAATCAATAGATATATGAAAAAATGTTCAACATCTTCAGTAATAAGAGAAATACAAATGAAAACTACCTTAAGATTCCATCTCACCCCAATTAGAATGGTGATTATCAGAATACAAGCAGCAATAGGTGTTGGAGAGGATGTGGGGAAAAAGGTACACTCATACATTGCTGATGGGGTTGCAAATTAATGCAGCCACTCTGGAAAGCAGTGTGCAGATTCCTCAGAGAGCTTGGAATGGAACCACCATTTGACCCAGCTATCCCATTCCTTGGCCTATACCCAAAGAAATTAAAATCAGCATACTACGGAGATGAAACCACATCAATGTTCACAGCTGATTAATTTACAATAGCCAGATTGTGGAACCAATCTAGTTGTTGTCATTCAGTTGATGAATGGATAAAGAAACTGTGATATATATATTATATATATAATGATATATATATATATATATATTCCATTATATATATAATGATATATATAATATATATAATGGAATATTATTCAGCCATAAAGAATAATAAAATCATGACATTTGCAGGAAAATGGATGAAATTGGAGAATATCATGCTATGTGAGATAAGCCAATCTCAAAAAAACAGAGGAAAAATGATCTCACTGATAAGCGGATGATGACACATAATGGGGTTGGGGAGGCAAGGATGGAGGAAGGAGGGACTCTATAGAGGGAAACGAGGGGTGGGAGGTGTGGGGGGAGAAAAAAATAACAGAATGAATCAAACATCATTTCCGTATCTAAATGTATGATTACACAAATGGTATGCCTTTACATCATGTACAGAAACAACATGTATCCCATTTTTTTACAATAAAATTAAATTTAAAAAAACAGTTTTAAAAAAAAGAAATAAAGACCTCATAAATAAATTCATGGGCAATTATTAAAAGGTATCTTTATTGTAAAAAAAAAATTGGAAGAATCACAAGTACCCCAATTATATGGATATGGAAGAAAGAAACACATTAAACTTCTACAAATGAATTTAGTAAAATCAATTTTTAAAAAGTCTTGAAAGTTGAAATTTCTTTAAAAGTAACAAAATAGCAATAATTCTGGGTGCATTTCCAAAGTGTTTGAAACCAGTATGTTAAATAAATGGTTGCATTCTCATCCTCAATGTAAAATATTTATAGTAACCAAGGTCAGAAAACAACTTAAGTGCATTTGGAAGAAGCATACCCCAGGAGATTTCTTCCAGCTTTAGGGCACTCAGCTGCTTCCCTGAAAATGTATACCCCCTAAATTAAGTCTGCTATGTAACAAGACCCAAGTACTGATATTCACTAGACTCTCAAGAGACATTAGATGTGCCAGTTGTGGGATCCTCATATCAGATAGTTATGAAACACAGTTACCAGGAAAATATAAGAAAGGGAAGGAGAATTTTCTCATGTAATTTCCACCAGGGGGACTCTCAACACAAGGACATTTTGACAAGGTATCTGGCCTTGGAGAGACAAAAGGAGGATGCAAGCACATAGTTTTACAAAGTTCAAGTGATTTTTCTCTACATTTCTTTCAGGTGAAAAAATTTCATTTTAGTAACAATAACAAAAGTGTTTGCTTTTGTCTTTTTCTATGGTACTGGGGATATAACACAGGGGCATGTTAAATATGAGCTACATGCCCAGTCTGTGTTTTAAAAATTGATACAGGCTTTTCTAAGTTGCCTATGCTCAACCTAAATTTCTGATGTTGACCTTGGAATTACAATCTTTATGCCTTAGCCACCTGATTCTCTGGGATTTTATGCATTTGTCATTGTACCCAGGCAGAAAACAAATTCTTTAAAAAGTTCTATCTAGTTCTTGATAATAATATTAATAATAATAATAAGAAGAATGTGCTCATTTGAAATGTAATATGGGAAAATAACTGATAATATTGAGGATAGGGGAAGTTGTCATTGAAAATATGAACAGGGAGCTGGAATTTCAGGATTTTGTTTATATATATATTAAGATTTAAGCTGTGAGGCAGGGTTCTGAATTTCACATTTTGCTTATCATACATTTAGAACATTCAGGAGGATCTAACCCTGGTGGCACACACCTGTAATCATAGCAACACATGAGTCTGGGCACAAGTTTAAGGCCAGACTCAGCATCTGTTTCAAATAAAAAATAAAAAGTACCAGGAATGTAGCTCAGTGGTAAAGGGCCTAGGATTCAAATCACAGTATCACCATCACACCAAAACAGAAGAATGAGCTCAGGAAGAAGGAAGAACTGAGAAATATACAGAATACAGATCACAACCCTCCTCATGCAGGAAAGGAATTGCATGGAGTTGCGATTCTGATGATCTTCCCTCCACAATCCACCACACAATCTGGGAATGTGCTGGAATGCTGGCATATGTATTCTCAGAAAGGACTTCAGAAAGTGACTGAAAATATTCTGCAGAAACGTGACAACCTACTGCTGACATATGCCCCACTTGAGTGGTCAGTGTGGATTCAGGATTAAAGACCAACTCCTTATTTTGCAATTTGGTCTTAGACCTAATTGCCAGTCTATGAAATTTTTCTTCCAATGGTGAAAACCCCTAAATGAGCAAGTGGATTTGGAATCAAGATGAATTTTGTTGCCACACATGGTGGTACACACCTATAATCCCAGCAGCTTGTAAGCCTCAGGTAGTAGATTACAAATTGAAAGCCAGCCTCAGCAACTTAGCAAGAAACTGTCACTAAATAAAATTTTAAAAAGTGCTGGGAATGTGGTTCAGTGGTTGAATGCCCCTGGGTTCAATCCCCAGTACAAAAAAAAAATGTGTCTAATTTAGCAGCCCAAACACCTGCACTACACCACATGACTCATATGACTTTTCTTATTATTTTAGAACTTGGTTAGTGGCACTTATTAAATAAAAGCAGGATTTCTAAGGGTTTGTGTGTGTGTGTGTGTGTGTGTGTGTGTGTGTGTATAATTTTAATATATTTTGCTTTTCTCTGGTATCTGGAATGGAATGAACCATGGCCAGCATTTGGAAGGAGAAAACCTATCTCTGGAAACTTTCTGCTTAATGTTCCCTGCTTTCATTCAGGGTAGTGTCTCTCCAGTTTTTTGAACCTCAGAAGAAATACATATAAGGAATTTTATTACTCACCTGAAAGAAAAGCAGGTAAGAGAATTGCCTGAAACTTTGTGCATATGTAGAATAAGCACATATATTCCATATAAACATAACCCTTTTATATAACTAATTGTTTATGAGGCTCCTTTTCTAGGACCTGGGGAAATCCTGGTTCAGTTTATAACAAGGAAAGACACCAGTCAGATGTAATCTGAACCCTCATGTACAAATCAGCAAAAAAATACAGGTTTCTATGTATTTTCTAAACATTGCTGATAGAGGCATGGAGCAGACAACACTTTGATTGGGGACATGAAGTAAAAGCAGTGCAAGGAAACACAATTAGTTGTACTACCTTGAACCACCAGTGAATTGAAATTTGGAATTAAGACATGGAAGATTCAACTTTTTTGTTGGGAATGTGAATGACATTGATGCCTACTGTGAAAGGATTATTACAATCTTTGAAAAGAAAACTTATGTGAGTGGCAGATAATGGTTAATCAATTAGTATCTGCAGTATTTTCCAGGTGGTTTGTCAGCCATGGTCAAAGCACATACACGTATTACTAGCCTCCATGAAAAGCATTTTCCATCTGTGTTCTCTAAAATTATTTCCCATTATGAGTAAACACAGGTTTCTGAATATTAAATGGCAACTCAGGTGCACAAAAAGAACTACCCAGAGACAGAACTATTTGAAATCCCTTCAGAACTCCTCAAAGGCTGATTTACTCCTGATGTAGATGATGTGTCTGAAGAAGTACTTTCACTCCATTTTGAAGAGAGTACCTAGAGAAGACATCCCAGGATCAACACAAATGTTCTTTCCTACTTTCATGTTAAGCAACTCTTCAAAAACTGAGCTATAAACCTTGATTCTTTATGAGATAAGTGCATGAAAATTACAGGGTGCAAAATAGCACATCACAGGTCCAGAGTCTGAGTATGACTCAGAAGATAAATAAATCTAAAAGCCTCATAAATTTTAAAGAAAATATATGTAACTATTTCTAAAAATAAATGTCCATTTGTTGCTATCTCTACAACATATCATTCAGAAAACAATAGATTATAATGCATATTTCTTGGAATGCCAAATTTTTTCTTGTATGATTTTGTATTAAAGTCCAAAATCCAGAAAAGAAAATGCATGATTCACTGTCAAAAATTTTACAAAAAATCTTCAAGGAAGGAGTGGATGTTTTTGTGAATGTGTCACTCAGCAATTTACTTAACAAATGATATTGAAGAAATATATTCATTTTCCAGCAGCCATAGGGAAGTGAGATTTTCCTTATTTATTTTTCCTATTAGAATTTCAAAAGATAAGCCCTAGAATTTTATTTGAAATAACCTCCAAATACAAAACATACAAGATACCTACAATACAAACTCAGGGAAATAAAAATGTAAATTTTTTTATTAATTAAATTCAAAACCTTTTTTTTTCTTGAAATCCAATTCTATTTGCCTTTTTGGATACATTTTCTTGGAAGCCAGAAACCACAGAAGAAATTCAGGCAAATTCCTTGAATTGTCAATTAATACAGGGGATATCTATATCTAAATCTTCAATGATCATAAAAAATTCAAAATCTAAAGTAATATTAAAAATATTTAGAAAAATATAAAATTCCATCACAGACAAAATAATATTGATGATGATATAAAACATATGAATATTCATAAACTCAAGGAATTTATTATTATTTGTGGAAATTTTTGTTACTGAAGATATATGATGCTCACTGTCACAGTGTCTTCCTAAAATTGAAGCATATGTGACCATGATAACAAGTAAGAAAGCAACAGTACTCATCCAAACACCAACCATACAGTCCCAGAGGCATGGTTCAAGTGATTGTAAATTTTGGATGAGAAAAATAATTGTCTGTAGGAAAAATTGTTACTAGGAGTCAGTCAAATTTTTAATTATAGTATATTCAGTTTAAGAAATAGTATAAAACACAATGCTTAAATTTTATATGTGTGCAATATGCATGTGATATTTCACATGTATACATGTTCAGAAAGAACATACATAGAACTTATGAGAAAATAAATATTATCAGAAGCACACGAAACACTCATGTACATATCCTGTGTTTAGATGATAAAACTCATTACAAAGAAGATAATTTTCCCCCTAAATTTACCTACAATATACTTATTAAAATTACTATGTGACTCTATGAATATATCACAGTAAATTCTACTTTTATGTGTATCTATAAAGCAGTAATGTATAAAACTATAAATAAATGTAAGAGAGGAGAAAGTAGGAGAAGAGGGAAAGAGAAACTACTGGGTAATAAAGTGGAGCAAACTATATTCTATGCTTATATGATTATGTCAAATTGAACCCAAATATTATATATAACTATAGTGCAATAACAAAAAAAAATCAACATGCTTTACTTTCAATGAAATAAGAAACCATAAACTTCTAAAATTCATCCAAAAAAATTTATAATTTTAGCCAGGAAATTTTTCACTTAAAAGAGCAAAAGGAGTACTTCTCATTACCTGATATTCATGTATATTGTGAAACTACACTACTACAATAAAGGAATGCAATATAAACAAAATCCATATATGAATCCATATGTATGTAAAATCATATGCTTAATTGCAATAAAAAGTCTAGATAAATCAAAACATAACAAGATACTCTCAGAAAATAAGCTAGACCCTGTCTTGAAATAAAAATATAAAAATTACTAGAGATATGTCTCAGTAGTAAAGTATCCCAAGGATCAACTTCCAGAAACATGCACACACAAAAAAAAGAAAAAAATTTAAAAAAAGAAAGAAAAGAAAGGAAAGGAAAGATAGGAAAAATGAAAAATAACTAGCCTAGAAGGAAACATTACTACAGACCACAGCTGCTCTCCTGCAGGAAAATGGCATGTGGAGAATTGATTACAATAATGGGCCCCCCTGTAAATCACCAACATCTGGGAAGATGCTGGGTCACAGGAACACACCTGTGAGATAGTATTTGAGGATGTCCTGCAAGGATAAGGAAGGCAGGGAGGGGTCTGCCACTGATATGTTCTCCACCTAGATGGCCAAAAAGATGGAGGGTGCACTGCCCCACATGAGGGCTCAAGCCTGCAGACTCCAGAGACTGCGGAGAGTCCCAGTCTGCCAGGCTTGGTTTCTGCCACAGCCAGTCCCACAGTTCCAACCATCTCCCTCCCCAGGCTTGTGATGCCATTGCCCACTCACCATTTCTGGGTGTTCAGGAGCCAGTCCTTCTCCCTAGGATTCTTCAGCTCCTGCACAGCAGAGCAACCTGGGGCTCCTAAGGAGGAGAGTGAAGCCTAGAGCTGAATGGCTGATATGGCAGTCTCAGGAGAAATGGAGAAGGTAGTGGAAGCCCACCCCCAACTCCCTGTCAGCACACAGGATTGGACAGTTCTAACTGCTCATGATTCGACAGGGCTTCAGATTGTGACTCTGGGGTATGAGCCCAGGAAGCCTTCCCTGTGAGTGACAGTGAATTATAGCCAATGCTCATGAATTAGAATGGAAGGTAGGTCCTTTATTGCAGCTATTTTTTTTTTCTTTTGAAGTCTGGAAATTGCACCCCAGAGTCTCAGGCTGCTGCTATTTTAAGACAATATTTTCTTCCAGAAGTTGGATCTAATCCAACCAGCAGAACATTTGCATTTAACATTGTGCACATTGCCATTCCAGTTTATGGATTATATACACCAGTATATTATTCATGAATGAAATTAATATAATGACAACTAATATAAAATGTTATTTAACTATTATGCTCTCTTTTCTTGTTAGGAGACAGACTACACTTTGAATGGAACAACCCTTTATGACAACAATATCCCATGAAAACAACACCTAAGGTGCAAAGGTAATTTAAATATTTCTAATACTCATATTGATAGCATTAAAAGAAAGATTTTGGAATTGATATTAATAACATAACACAACCTTTCAAGAATATTACCTTCATGTGATTTATAAAATACTACCAATGAAAAACATGTGCTTTTGGAACTACACCCTCAAGTTTGACTCTCTCCAGCATACTTTATTTTACCATGGCCACAAGTCAGTTTTGAAGGATATGGGTCCCCAGATGTCAGGGATTTAAGGGGCCTGGTCTATCACTTTACATGCTAGTGTTGAGGGATAGAATTCCTTATATTTCTCCTCAGGCCCAAAATTAGAAGAAACAATACCCTGAGTGAGAGCAAGAAGTACCAACCAGGAAGTGTCCAAAGTACATCATTCTTTCTCACTTTATACTGGTCACAGGTTTTTCACATTGCAGACATCATACAGCAGAAAAACAAAGATGCCTAGTGGTTAGGGACATAACCTGCAATCTTCCACAGCCCTGAATCTGTTGTTTAAATACCTGAAATGCAAACTTATTTGGCAATTTGAGGTTAGACCTATTGGCCAAAATGTAATATGTTTCCTCCTGTGGACATATTCCCAAAATTAACAAGTAAGTGCACTGGGACTCAGGATAAGCTATATCTGATTCCAAAGCCAAAATATCTCCAACAGATCACAAAACTCCTGCAATATTTCTTATTCTCATCAGACTTTAAAGGTGACAAAAATGTAAAAAAGCAGGATATGTGATATATGTATATAAAATCCTCTCCTGTGTACTACATACTACAACACAAAAAGAACATTCTCATATAACTGTATCATCTTGGGACTCCCATTCCAGAATCTGGGGAATCCTGATTCAGTTTACTTCAAGGGCAAACACTGATACCACCATTTACTGGTGATGAGTTCTGCTCCCTCTAATATTGAAGTTTGAACACTAGAGAAGCACACCAAGGCAAGTATATTAAGCAGGATTTTTTAAAAGTAGTAATAATACAGAATTCTTCCGGGAGGGAGATGGGGGACATGTCTGATGTTCTAAAGTCCCAAAAAGTGAGTGCACCCGACATCTTTTATAGGTTAAGGTCTCTTTTGTTCTCCAGTTTTCTCCCCCCTTATCTCTCCTTCCTGCCTACTTGACTAGGCCTAGTTTTGCAGGTGAGATGTAAAAAGTGAGAAGCTGGTGAGGCAGGGGGAGGATCAAAGTAATTCAGTCAGGCAAGGGCCCAGGGGGCATTATTTAGCAGCTCCTTGCTTGCAGTCCTTGACAAGTTCAGGAAAATTTGATAATCAATGAACTCTGGAGATCCTTAACATTCCATTCTCTCAGGGGCAGTCTCCAAGTTCCAGAAGCAGATAGCTTTTTGTGGCCTTCATTTCCTTGATTTGACCTGAGCCCCTATTTCTACACTAACAGCCTATCAACAATTCTGGCTTCAACACCAGCCAAAATTTATGTCAACACCTCTTTACATATCAAATTATAGGTTGATGTTAAATATATGGGAAGTTAAATCAGGGTTTAATAATTATGAAACTGGCTGGTTTAGGGGAATGTAAAGCACCACCAAGCCCTATGTTTTCAAAACAAAGAGAGGCCTGCACTGTAGAGTCATGCAGTTGATTTTTTTTAAATTGAGTGCTTAGAGCAAAAGAAGGCCAAGAAGGGACATACAATTATTGGAAGTACCATAAAATATCAAAGAAATGGTATCTGTATTTCAGACAAGCAAGAGTTGGCTTATTGTGTCTGGTCATGTGGATGACATGAGTGACCCTGATGAAAAGATTATAAGATTTTGATTAAAAAAAGGGGTGATATGTCAGAAAATGGTTAAACACTATCTACACAGAAACTTCAAGGTGTTTTGACAGTTGTGGGAGGTACTTATATCAATTCTTCCATGAAGCTTTTATATAAATGAGTCCTCTAAAAACATCCAATTATATAGATGAGAAAACACAGGTTTCTTGTTAACAAATGGTTTCTCAGCATCATATGTCAGACTGACAACTGCCCAGGACAGAACTGTATGAAATTTCTTCTAAGATTCTCAAAGTCTGGTTAACTCCTGATACAGGGGATATTTGTCTACACAAATAATATTAATAATATTTCTTCTCCATTTTAAAGAGAGAGCCTTGCAAAAACATCCTACGAGGTCCATTTGAATTGAGAGACTATTCTTTGCCCTTCTTTCATGTTAAGAAATGTCTTCAGTAACAGGTCAACCCAGGTTCTACCTTGGGGCAAGTGCTTCGAGACTACTTGGTGCAAGAAAGCACAATATGGGGTCCAAAATCTGAGTAGGATTGGGGGAAGAAAATAATCTATAGGAATAATAAATCAACTAAGAAGTAACTCAGTTTGTCAGTTGGGAAATTGAAAAAAAATGGAACAATGTGATCTTATTTACTTCATGGACAAGAGATTAACCAAGAAATATAACTTTTTAAATGTCAAAACCAAGAGAATCCTGGCTGAGAGAGGTTGCTACAATCAGAGATTTCTTGTGCCAATTAAACTGCAACAGCCCATCTGTGATGCTATCTGCCTGTATCTATTAAAATGTTGCATGTTTACATCCCTCCATTTAGTATTCCCTTTCCTGGGAGTCTGTTTTCAGCAGCCCACTTGTATATATGAGCAGCTTAATTGTATCCTCACTCTAAATCTCACCTGTTGATGTTCCAAATACCTGGTGATGGTGACTCAGGCTGTGATGTCATTTAAATATATGGTTCCTTTTTAATTTTTATTTTTATTTTATGTGTTGCTAGAGATTGAACCTAGGACCTTGGGTATATAAAGCAAATACTCTACCAGCTGAGCTTTATCCCCAGTTCAATTATGGTTCTTAAAGTCATGGTTAATGCTAATCCAGTTAATTGGTATAAAGTCTAATCCAATTAAAGTTTTCTCCTTATAAAAAGCAGGAATAAGGATACAGAAGAATAGAAAAAATATCATGCAAACACAGTCAAAAGATAACAATATGAATGTCAAAGTGTGGGCCTCAAAGGAAACCATTTCTGTAGACATATTAATATAGAGACTCTGGAATTGGCACAAATATATTTATGTTTCACCCCATCTGTGACTTTTTCATGACACCCAGTGATATTGATGGAGCTCACTAGGACACATATACACTGTCCTTGCAGCATGGGTGAATGAAGGTACAAATGAATCACATCACACTCCAACAGCATTGAAAAGCTGAACTGCTGCAAGAAATGAATTTTTTTTTCTGGAATATTATAACAGCATTCAGGATACACTCATTACCTGATGGGGCTATAGAGATTTGTGGATACCCTCTCCTTTATTAGAAGAATAACTGTTTGGATTATATTTATCTGACTTCAGGACTTTTCCCAGGCAGTTTGTTGATAGTGGAAAGTAAAGAAAATAAAATTCTGAAGAGCATTTGATGAAGACTTACCCTTTAACTGTAAAATGAAAGCTTCAGTTGGGGCAGAGCTGCTGAAAGTTACAGGTGTGAGAAATGCTATATTCACCCTGAGCTGAACAGTCCCAAATAAACACATTCAGATTAAGAATATAAATATTCTTTGTTTATACATTCTCCACAGTCTCATATGTTAATATTACTTGAAAAACTAATTACCAAACAAAATCTAAATTTGATGCTTATTGACACATTTCTAGATACCAAGTCAAAACTGGAGATAATTTAGAAAACTAAATATTTTATAATCTTAATTTTATTTGTATATGAAAAACTATTTGATTAAAAATACAAATAGTATAAACAAATTATTCAAACTTAATCAAAATATATTATGAAATTTGCCTCACTTAAGGTCTGCCTTAGTAAGATAAAAAACTGTGAGTTCTCAAAGTTCAATGTGTAAAACAAGCAACAATTCATTAGAAGAGGAATGCAGAGGAGGCAAATTCCTAGAGAGCCTACCATTTGATATCCTTATTTGATATCCTTATTTCTAAAATTATCCTTAAGACAAATTTGTTTGGCACTTTAAACCCTTTTAAAATGACTGTTGAAAACAAAATAAGTGGCTGAAGTGTTTCTAGTATTGTCACATGAATTTCATGGATTTTAATCCAAAGGTCTGTTGGAGAAAAAAGAGGTGCATGAGCATTTTTCTTAGGTGTGTGTTTCAGAAGTGTTGAAACAAAATCAGAATAAAACGTTGTGGCGAGCCGCCTTGCCACCATGATAAGATGGGCTGGTTTCCTGAAGTGCTTTCTAGGTAAACAAGCCCATATTTGGTTAAGCTAACTGTTGCAAATGGGAGCACCTATGAACATAGGCCAAGTGGCAGGAGTAGATTGGCTATTGCAATAGTATAAAAGTGTATGAATTCAGCTCAAGAGGTAGAAGAAGAAAAACCATGGTTTTATAATATTAAGGTCCTTATTAAACTGCTGAAGGAAGATTCCTGTGTTGTGCTTTCTTGCGGGCAAGGGACACGACAAGTGGTGCCGAAACCCGGAATCAGAACTTTCAGTGGTCAGGGGGTGCACCGGTAAGTACCACAGGTAAGTGGGGTCTGTGGACTAGGATTTAATCGACTTTGTATAGTCGATCAACAAAGATTTAATCGACTTTGTATAGTCGATCAGCAAAGATTTAATCGACTTTGTATAGTTGATCAACAAAGATTTAATCGACTTTGTATAGTCGATCAGCAAAGATTTAATCGACTTTGTATAGTCGATCAACAAAGACTTTCATTCTGCTTGCTCTGAATGCTGCTTTCATTATGGGCAATTCTCCATTTAGTTCATTAGTACAGCCTTTAGATTTTTTGTTGCGCTCTAAAGAGCTCAAGGTTAAATGCAGTACTTTAGAAACATTCCTTGTAAGAATTGATAAAGCAGCCCCATGGTTTGCTGTCTCCAGAAGCTTGACTCCTGCCAGCTGGGATAAGTTGGGAAAAGATTTGGATTTCCTTCAGGAGCAGGGACAATTGGAGAAAGGGGTGATACCGCTATGGAAATTAATAAAAGGATGTATTCTTGATGGTAGATGTCAGGAAGCTATTCATAAAGGACAGGCAGTTCTTGAACAACTACATGAGGAGAAGTCCGAGGATTCTATGAGTACTTCCAGTAAACATAGTGCAGGAGAGCAGGTTTATGGAATTATTCCAAAGAGGAGACTGTACCCAGATTTAAAAGCCCTTAAAACACCAGAAGAAACAGGGGAGTCAGAATCAGACGGTGATGAGAAAGTGAAAGAGCTAACGCAGCACTTACGGAAGGTGAAGATAAAAGAAGGGGGAACTAAGAGGCAAAACGATTTTAGACAAAAGGACTATGAGGAAGAACAGAAGCCAGCTCTGGCCTATGATCCTCCCCCGTATGTGGGAGGGGTTCCGAGCACGGGTAGAACTTTTAACTCTGCAGCTTAGAGGGCTGCCCATGTAGAGTTGGGGTTTGCCTGTCCTGTATTCCAGGACAATGATGGGGGAAGACATCAGGAACCCATAAAATTTAAAACAATAAAGAATATAGCAGAATCTGTCTGCACTTATGGTGTGGATGCTGCTTTTACTATCGCCCAAATAGAGGGGCTCAATAGATTCTGCATGACCCCCTCGGACTGGGCCAGTTTAGTGAAAGCTTGTGTTTCCCCAGGTAAATATTTAGACTGGAGAGCCTTCGTGTTAGAGGGGGCCAATGAACAGGCTGCACACAACCAAGCAATGGGCAAACCTGCCTGGGATGTGGATATGCTTCTGGGGCAGGGTAGATTTGCCAATCAGCAAACAGGCTTTCCATTAGAGGTTTATGAACAAATTAATAAGATCTGCATTGCTGCCTGGAAAGCACTTCCTAATAAAGGAGAGGTGCGAGGTAACGTAACAAAAATTGTCCAAGGCCCCACAGAAGCATTTTCAGATTTCGTGGCTAGAATGGTAAATGCAGCAGGGAAGATCTTCGGGAATGCTGATGCAGCTATGCCTTTAATTAAACAATTAGTATATGAACAATGTACAAGAGAATGCAAAAATGCTATTAACCTGATTTCTCAACCAGGAAGAAAAAGGGTTAAAAAGTCCTGGGTGATCCTCCCTCCCCCCTGCCTGGCCCTGCTGAAGCCTGCATTGGAATGTAAACTGCAACAGTCTCAGCGGGAAAGGGGGGTAACCTGAAGATAAGAAAAAGAAAACAAAAGGGTGTCTGTTTTAAACTTCTGGACTGCTACACAGAATTAACTCATTTTCCAGGATTCTTGTTTTGTTTTGTTTTTCTTTAATGCTGTATTTTTGAGCTCATAATTTTGATCTTGCATACCTAGGTTAATGATTTTTTTCTTTTTGATCAGTTCTATTTTTTATTCAACTAAAGTTTTTGAACATCTGTTACATTGCAATGGAGATTCACCTATAAAGTTACAAGGCCTTTGATTTTGTGTTATTTCTATGTCGTGCTGTCTGGTGTCATGTTTTGTCTGTATCAAAACTGAGCACTCCTAAAATTAAAATTTAAAAATGGATCCAAATACTTTTATTCACGTGATTTAAAAAAGGTTCAATTTAATTGAGTAAACTAATAAAAGTGAAATGTCTTTAAAAATAACTTGCAAGTCTCTAGGTGGTCAAACTAATGGAATGTTGATGTTAAACAATGTCTAATATCAATTGTTTCTAGGACTTTTCTTCAACAGGAAAGAGACAGCAAATACTGTTCAGGACACCTGCCTGCTTTCTTGGTTTTTACAGAATAAGTAAATTAGAGTTAACATATATGGGATTACTTAAATGTGTTTGTAGAGACATCTGATTAATTTACAAAGTTAAAATGCTAATTGTTAAATAACATCAAGTACTCTTAACTCCTTAAATTCCATGGAGTATCATACTTAAACATTATTGGTGCTTTCATAGATTGGTAAATAAAAAGGGTTTAAACTTGCTTTGTGTCATCACTAAACTAAAAACAAGGTTACTAAGAGTTATGTCTTAACAAGTACAATTCTATATACAAAGGGTTCTAAAGGTTTCAACTGTGTTTCAATTAGAGTACTATAAACAACAAAATATTTAATCTTATTAAAATAGAGCAATTTATCTAAATTCAGAAATTTCATAAGAGTTGTTTCAGAATGTGAACAAAAAGGGGTCAACAGATAGGAAAGAGAAAATAAAAGGGTCTGGATATAAAAATATATTTAGTAAAAGGGAAAAGGAAATGTTTCTGGGTAAGAAAGTGCTTGTATGATGAAATACATGAGGGTCTAAGTAAGTGCTAAGAACGTCTATGTAAATAAAGGGCAAGTTTCAACATGTAAACAGCTAAAGCTATTAAAGGTTTTTCCTAAGGTGAAATACTAATGTTCTGATATACACCAAAGTTTAATCTACATGGTAAAATGACATGGTAAAATGGCAAGGATTTCTTAGAAACACTCATTTACTCTTAACTTTGTGTCTATTAAGTTTTATTCTTTAGAACAATTAGTCTTAAAAATTGGGGTGTATACAATTATGGTTAAACAACTGTTAAAGTATTGTACTGTGTTACAGAGTCTACATTTTTCTTAAGAAACTAAATTTGGTAAGAAAAAAGTGTCAAGGTAATTGTGAAATGGTTTCTAGTTGTATATGAAATGTGTTCATATTTTTCAGGTATACAAGTTTTTAAAGCAGGAAATTTATCAAGCTGTGCTATTCTCCAGATTAAACTTGTCTGTAATGGTAATCTTAAACTTATAAAGAGTAAATTTTAATTGGGGATTTATTTCTATCTTTTAATATTCTATTATGGGACATATTATCAGTAAGGTATATGTAACATTGGTTACTTATTTCACTGAGATAAAAATTTAAATGTAAATATATACCTAAGAGTTAGTGACAGCCTGATTTGTTTAAAGGTTCATATTGTAGAAGGTAAAAGCATTTTGGTACACAAAAGAAAAGTTAAAAGCTCTCTCAGCCTTTCTTTGATTGATTCCTGTTTTGGATATAATGTTAGACTGTGTTAACTAATGTTTATATGGACTCAGAAATCAATATATATAAACTTCTTAAAATGACATTTAAGAAAGAGTATAATGCATTATAACAAAAATGGGACAACAATGACTGAGATTGGGGTCCCTGACTTCATGACTGTAGCATGCCTGGTGCCTGGAAGTGTTCCTATGTAGGAGCACAAGATGCCTAACTGCTGTGGCAGTAACCTCCCTGGGGAGGCTCTGTACAGGAGTCCTATCAGCTCTTACATTGATATCAAGCACACAGCTCTTGGGCAGAAAGAAATTGTTTTGCTAGATAACCAGTGTTTTATCAGTTCCCTTCTCTAGTTCCTGCCCACCTTACAGTAACTTTGGACAGTGGACTTCTTTGAGAGCTACACGGGGTTCCTAACATTTCACTTTGCAGTTTTGGGAAAAAGTTATGTAGATGTTCTAGTCTCTGTAACTCTCCTGAAAACAAAGAATAATGCTTACATAGTCTTTAACTTAATAATAAGACATGTATAAATGTTGCTAACATAACTTTTAGATCTACATTTCCATCAGAGAACAGAGCTCCATCTGATCTCAGCTTAATCTTCAAAATCTGTGTTTATAAACCTTTATTTTCTAATACTCCTTTGACCCTCACTGAACTTAAAAATTTGGTCATGCTGGTCATGGCAAAAGGGACAAAAATTAGTTGTAGAATTAGAACACTTAAGATTTGTAAGGAGCCACGCCTTACCTGAGATAAGGCTCTGCCTCCTACCTTACTGCATGTTAAAGTGACTCCAAAATAAGTCAGACTTCAGCTTATTTAAAGTTATAATCAAAAGATTGTTTTTTTGTTGTTGTAAAATTACTATGATCTCAAATAGGGAATATAATGTGGTTCTCAGTCAAAATTCAAAATAGCTATTATACAAGCAGAATATATTTTTACTCTTACTTATTTCATTTTGTAAAACTGTTACCTATTAATGTTTTGCAGAAGTAGCTGCTTCAAGAACACGCAACCTAGGTAACTTGTGATAATAAGCCATCACCTAACAAATAGTGGTAACAGATACCAAAACAAATAGTGGTAACTTCCAGAACTAATGCAGACTCCAGTTAGATAAAAGGATAAATAACTGTAAAGTTATGGACATTAAAGTTAAAGCCCAGTACTCTTACTTTATGACTAGTGAGACTGGCTTCCTGGATGATTAAGATCAAACTTAGAGATTGGAATTAAATACAGAAGGCAAGATAGACCAGTATTTGGATCTTTTGCCCTCAGTCAGCCTGAACCCAGGGAATAAGAGGACTTCTCTAAGGAGCACTTAAGGTGTTGGAAACTGTAGGTGCCATCAATCCTAACAACAAAGTTTCATCTTTATTTACTCAGTTACAAAATTTGATTTTGGGCCATTCTGCACCCTTTTATCCTGTACATATAAGAGCTCATACGTCTCTCCCTGGACCTATTGTTGAAGGAAACACAAGGGCAGATGCCGCTACCCGCACAATTTGTTTTCTTTCTTCTCTTGACAGTGCTCGAGACTTTCATAATAAGTTTCATGTTAACTCCCAAACACTTCGTAAGCGCTTCTCTATTCCTCGAGCAGAAGCGAGACAGATTGTCTTAGATTGTTCCCATTGTGTTCCATTTCACCATCTCCCTTCTCTTGGTGTTAACCCCCGAGCCTTGCGACCTCTTACGATTTGGCAAATGGATGTAACTCATATTGCAGAGTTTGGTTCCCTAAAATATGTTCATGTCTCAGTAGATACTTTCTCTGGAATTATGCATACCTCTGCTTTGGCAGGAGAAAAAGGCCATCATGTCATCTCCCATTGCCTAGAGGCTTGGGCCGCCTGGGGCCTTCCATGCTCCTTAAAGACAGATAATGGGCCGGCATACACTGGTCAACAATTCACCTCTTTCTGCTCCACTATGGGAGTGCAACTGACTCATGGCTTGCCTAACAACCCCCAAGGTCAGGGAATCGTGGAGAGAGCTCATAGAACGATTAAAGAACTTTTGCAAAGACAAAAAGGGGAAATAGGAGCAAGCCGTACTCCTAAAGAGCGTTTGTCTTTGGCTCTTTTTACCATTAATTTTTTAACTTTGGATGCACATGATAATTCTGCGGCTGACAGACATTGTTCGCCGCCTGCCCCCCCTTTTCTATTTCTATTATCAAACAGTTCAGAAGTGATTTTAAATTGTTCTAATGATAATATTACCTGCCTGCTTTCAGAGTGTTGGAACGGTAGTGAATCTGTTGCTGTGATTGTAAAGGTACCCACCTTTGTACCTGTCCCAGTGGAGGTCAATCCAGATAATTTTCCGTTGGTGAACCTCTTCAGAGAAAAGAGAGACTTTGGCATTACCGCAGCCATAATAACTGCTATTGCTGTCTCTGCTGCTGCAGCCACTACTGCTGCTCTAGCCATGACCAATCAAGTTCAAACAGCACAAACCATTAATCAAGTCATACAGCAAACTGCACAGGTGCTAGAATCCCAGGACCGCGTCAACAGACATATCCTATCAGGGATCTTGGCGGCGAATCAAAGGATAGATTTACTACAAGTACAGTTGGATGAACTTTTCAACATTGCACAAGTTGGATGCATCGGGAATCATAAACACATGTGTATAACTCCAGTAAGATATGAAGAAGCAAAAAATCAAAGCCACTTGATTTCCGCCTTTCTTGCAGGCAATTGGTCCCTAGAAGCTGAAAAGATGATGACTCAACAATTATTGCAGATTGCGATTTTAAATGACACCCGTGTTGAGCCTGTTACTTTGAGTCAGTTCTCTAGCTGGCTCACCTCTGTCTTTAGTTATTTTAAAGAATGGGTTGGTGTGGGGATTTTTGAATGTATTTGTTTTGCAGGCATTTGCCTTTGCCTTTGGTTTATTTGCAAGCTAAGAGTGCGTCAAGCATGTGAAAAGGCGGTGTTAATTCAAGCTGTGTTAGCCATTGAACAAGGGGTGTCACCTTCTGTGTGGTTGGCTAATCTGGCACGGGAATAAGTGACATTTTTAATATATCTCTGTTAGAGTTAGAATTATCATTTACGCTAGATGTCTGCAGAGTACTGCTGTAATTATTATGTACTTTTCTTTGAGGACTGTGAATTTACATCCTAGGGATTTCTTGTACTAATTAAAGCTTCAATTACCTTGTAACTTCCACCTTTAATCTTGAGCTATAACAATAATGTTAGAGGAGAGAACTGTTACTGTATGCCTTGTGTTCATTATGGTGCCCCTGTATTGTGCAGCGTTGGCAAGAAGAGTAATGTGTTTTCCTACCTCAGGCCTTTGCAGTTGTGTAAGCTGGATAAGCTCCCCCTAGTATGGTTTTCCATACCGCTATGTCTTCATGGACACAGGATGCGAGGCAAAGCACTGCACTTGAGAGTTTTATTTTTAAACCTCAAGGAAGGCATGCCCTATTGCATGTGGGTTTGATGTCCACGTCCCACCCTATGAAAAAAGGCATCGGCTTAGGTGATATTAGGCCCGGAGAAGGTGCCACTCTGGGACTGACGTTCACTATTTGCCACTTTTGCACAGTAGGATAGGGCCTCTACCTTCACCTGTGTTCATAAAATAAAGAAGGGGGAGCTGTGGCGAGCCGCCTTGCCACCATGATAAGATGGCGCTGGTTTCCTGAAGTGCTTTCTAGGTAAACAAGCCCATATTTGGTTAAGCTAACTGTTGCAAATGGGAGCACCAATGAACATAGGCCAAGTGGCAGGAGTAGATTGGCTATTGCAAGAGTATAAAAGTGTATGAATTCAGCTCAAGAGGTAGAAGAAGAAAAACCATGGTTTTATAATATTAAGGTCCTTATTAAACTGCTGAAGGAAGATTCCTGTGTCGTGCTTTCTTGCGGGCGAGGGACACGACAAAATGTTTCAAAAATTTTAGCAACAAAATTTTATTGAATCTTTCCTTTTTTTCATAGACATTATTACAGTGATGAAGTCAAGCAAATACAGGAAAAGTAGCACTTCATACCTAGAAGTGGCCATGTTCTTGATTGTGGGCTGGTCCAAGACAAAAAATGTTACAGAATTGATGTTGCCTTCTCCCATTCTATCCACAGGGCTTGCTATTCACATATCCATTAGTTTTATTCTCTGTTTCACTTTTAAGTTATTATTTCTAGAAAGATAAAAACCAAACAAAATTATTGATATTTTATTTGCTAAATTTTATTGGAACTTCTGAATTTTTTATAATAGAACATTTGCATATAACCTTGGTCAGAGAATATCTCTGGTGTTTATCTTCAGTGTCTAAAAAAGTATGTTGTAACATGGTTGGATAAAAGGTCCAAGAAGGCCTTTGAAATATTTGGGGAACTATTTCAAACTCATGCTTCTATTTGTAGAAATATTGTTTTTAAATTTTAAACATAACTTTTAGTCTTCTGTATGTAATACATTTGGATCAAACACCTAACTTAAATTTATTGTGGTTATAAAAATTCATCAATTATTTCCAACTTGCTTACTGTGTAAAATCTTAAGTGGTTGGAATTGCCAAGTTATATTAAATTATTTACAAATATATATTAAAGTAGATATTCAAAAATATCTTTAGCTTAGAGAAATTTGTCATTTTATTTACCATGATAAATAAAATTGTTATCATTTTCAGCTTCATTGTTGTAAGATATTCTAAGGTTTACAAGTGTAAGTCATTTTAAATTTTACTTTTTATGATTTTTATTAACTTTTCCCTCCTATAATCTGGCAAAATTCTCAAAACTGAGGGCCTTAAACAGAGTTTAAACTAAGCTAGCAAAGACAAAAACAGGAAGAATACAGTTGACAAAATCCTCTTTCATCTCTGTGTACATCAATGGTAGCTGTCTTTTAAAAACTCATCACTAAAACTGCTTTTTGAAAATTTCCACTGAACTTCCATCATGCCATTAATACAGGTAATTGATTTTACAGACAGCTTTAATTCTCATGATGGGTCTGAGACATAAATACTTAGAAGAAAAGGAGATGGACAAAAATCTTACTTCTTGATGAAATCTAGGTAGCAGAAGAAAAACTAAAATTTCTTTGGGAAACTTTTTATATTTACATTTTATTCAGGTCTCTGAATTAAAATCATGTTCAAACTTGAATATTTATTGACATATAAACAATCATTTCAATAGTCCTTTCTCTACATCAAAAAGTGTAAAGGGTACCCACTCCTGATGTCACGAAAATTGATTTTAGCAAGTACAACAATATTTTCTGTTCTCAACTAAAAATGATAACTGGTATTTACTGAAAACCTACCAGGTGCCATTGTGTAAATGTCTACAATGTTATTTAGTTTAATTCTCAAATATTATTTGCATAAATAGAGCCATAGAGAGATTTACTTCACAAAATGAAATAGCTTAAAGCAGAAGTGCTAGAATCTGAGAAGGGAGAGAGTACAGTTCTGAGCTTAATAATATTCTGAAATTCTTTACACCTGCACAAAGACCTGGAAATTGTGATCCCTATGTAACAAATGGATGGAAGTCACTTTTTGGTCTTAGGCCTTCTGTTTTTGGCTACCTCAAGATAGAAGAATTTCTGACATGATTATTTTTATTATGGGTTTGGGAGAGAAAAATCATGAACAGTTTTGGATGTAAAGGTAGAATGTCTATCTCACAAGTGCTAAAAACAAGTATTCCAATAAAAGTTTACACTAAGGTGAGCAGTACAGGGGTCATAGTGTACTTCTTCAAATTTTAACTCTCAATCTGAAATAGTATTATCATATAAATATTAAGAAACACGAATGTGTCTTCTGGCTATAACAATAATGCTATTATTATCTGGAATTGCACTACACTAAAATAAATAAAATTCTAATATTTTAGTTTAATGTGATTACATTATAATTTCACATAACAGTGGTTCTCATTGTGATATATTCCTCCTTCCATGTATTATTATTTACTCCAATTTATTCCCTAGTATTTTCCTTGACCTCTTTTCCACCCTTGTCCTATTCCTTTTCCTCTACTCTTCTGGTCTTGTTTTAATTTATTTACACTTTTTATTGGTGCATTATAATTATACATAAATATGAAATTCACAATGGTATCTTCACAATTTATACAGCATATTTTTTAATAGTATTGCCCAGTTCTTTCCCTTTCCCTCCCTACCTCCATCTTGATCCCCTACCTCTCCTCTACTGACTTCCCTATTTATCTCAGATGCTCCTTTTCATTCCTTTTTTCTAACTTATGTGTCTGACGATAAACTAACTGACTAAATTAAAGACAATAGTCTCCCAAAATAAACTACTATACTATACTTGTACTGTAGTTTATTTCTTCCAAATTTTAAGAAAATGGGTATGTTAGGATCTGTTTAATGGAAGGAAATACCATGAAATATTGCAAAATAATACTTTCCCTCCCCTTTTTATATACAGAGGTGTTATGGTTACATTTTGTGATAGAAATTGAAAATATGCCTCAAATATCCATTTAAAATTGTAGTGAAAACTAATAAACAGAAGCTTGTTCAAAATCTTTCTTATGTACACAAAATTTGTTGCTGTTAAATTGATTATTGAATAACATATGATATTTGTGATGGTTTCAGTGGGTGTGAGGTTGTGGCCAGAAGCTCAGTCCTTGTCCCTGATGCCAATCCAATAATGAGGATGTTTTTTGGAAAAGGAAAAGATGGTTTATTGTCTTGATAGCAGAGGAGAAATGCAGGGGACACCTGTTCCAATGACTGTGATTTTGCCCATAATCAGGAACTGCATGTTTTTATAGAAGTGTTTGAGAGAAAATGAGTTCAGGAAGGAGATTTCAGGAAGGAGAAGATCAAGGCAAAGAAGATTAGGGATGAAAAGTTTAAGGTTAAGATCAGGGAGAAGTTTAGAGAAAAGAAGATTAGGGAGAAGATTAGGGAAATGGCTAGGAAAAAGAAAAAAAATATATAGTGACAAGGGATATTCAAAGCATCAAGTGATCCTCTGTTACATTGCCCCACTGTGAATTTTGAGCTTCTATTTCTATGGAAAGTGGGCAGCAATATCTTCAATCTATTTTATCCTGAAAGCAGGGAAAATTAGGGAAAGTATCCCAAAGTCCTTGTTCTCTATCAGGTGGGACATGGGCAGTTAAGGGTATTCAGCATTAGAGTAGTCCAGAGGTCCACAGTGGCAGATGACATGTGACTGAACTATCATACATAGGGCAGGTTTGTGCTAAGTTCACAATAAACAGGAAAGTAAATCAATACTTTTGTAAATAATAAACACAAAACAATTAGTATTTCAGTCTCCAAAAACCATGTGGACTATAACTCATAACCTTATCAGTGAAGAACAGATCAAACTCATCAATGTAGGAGGTTAGGAAGATTTGTAGGCCTATGAAATCAGATGGATATTAACTCAGGAGAAACTTGCAACTCTTTTCATTATTATTAGGCACTTTTACATAAGAACATTTCCATGAAAATCTCCAGATTTACTTACTTTTGGTAGGGCTCACACAAGTGTACTTCTTAAGTTATATTAAAAACCATTGCTTTTCCTTTTAAATATCCATGTAGGACTGTGCTCAGGCTTTACTCTCCTGTCAGGTGTTTGAGGAAAAGTTTGTCAAAACTGATCTTTGTCCTGTATACTCTTCAATATCAGCTGAGATTCCTCAGAGATCACTCTTGGGGACAAGGTGTCAAGCATCCTGTCTTCTTTTGTTTTCCTCTACAAGATGTGCCAACTGTCAGGATGGGTCCAGGTCTGGCTGACCATATGTGGCTTCTCATGGATGCATCAGGCTTATTTCCATTGCCATTGACCTGTCTCTTAGTAGAATGTGTGCTGACTAGCTTCCTGTTCTCTAGGGTTCTCTCAATCTCCCTTATCAGCAGATCAGTTTACTCACCAGAGGTACAGGGCCCAGAGAGTGGTCCTGTCATTCTTTGAATCCTGGATGACTTTAGACTGAAAAACCAAAATACTGGCTGCTTTTGCCTTGGCCTTTTCATTTTTTTGCATTGTTCACCATATTTTTGAGTTTAAATACCAGGCAAGACAGTTTCACCTGTTTAAAGAGAGAGTAACAGGTTATAACTTCAGTGTATACAATTGTACAGATTCCCCTTTAATTTAATTGAGGTTAGTATTAGCAATGGAAGTAAGCATTTTATACTCTCTAGATTACATGGAAAATACAAAATAAAATTAACAGAGCAAAAACAAATCTTCAGTTTTTGTGATGGCTATGAACCAAGAAAAATGACTTTTGTATTCTTGAACCTTTAGGTATATACTATATTCCCTGTCTGAGATAAAAATAATCTTTACAAAAAAAATCATTTTTTTGAACACAACTTTAAATAAACTGATTTCTAGACTATTTTGGAGATATTCTAACATGGAGTAAGTGGGAGGTAGAATCTTATCTCTGATAAGATAAGACTCTCCTCACAACCAACACAATACAACATTACATTTGAAAACATGAATCAAAGACAGACTGAGACAGCTTTTAACTTTATTTTTGCATAAAAATTGGCAGAATACTTCCATGTTTTACAATATCACCTTTAAACAGATCAGGCTCTTTTTAATATCTTCCAAAAATGCATTTAAATATCAATTCTAATGTGAAGAATCACACAAAATTGTACATAAAACTTATTGACAACAGATTAATTTAGCTATAAAACATCAAATGCATGAATAAATACCAATCAAATTTATTATTTCCATACAAATGCAAGACTTTCGCTACACCAAATTGTACTTTGGAGAATACCAACATGGCAAAGTGATCTTTGAAGATGTTTTACATTTGATTAAGTTTAACTATTAAGTTAGAGTTTAGAATACAAAGTGTATGGTGAAAATAATCACGGGTCAGCATGGATTAAAAAAATAAAAAGATAGCCTTAAATCTCTTACACATTTAGAAAACAATGTTAATGATGAGAAATTACCTTAGTCAAAGCACACAGATGCAAGAGAGGTCCTCAAATGACAATGTAGCCTTTCTATGTTATATACAATGTATCAGAGAGCACTTATTGGTATCTTGCCAGTAAGTGTATATAAACTTTCATTTTATAAATTTTTACAGAAAATTTAGACAAGGCTTAGAGAGATAGAGTTCTCAGGTGCATTAATATATACCATGTCACATATATTTAGGGTGTCCACTATATTGTTAAAAACTAAGTAACAGTTGTTTGTTCAAACAGTTATTGATTCTGCAACTCTCTCCAGACATTTAGTTGGATGAGAAACTGTTATAGTAAGAATTGCTTTGCCCCAGTAATAAATATTCCCTGGAAAAATGGGATCCACTGTTAGATCTTAAAAGGAAAGAATATTCCTGTCCCCATTTCAGAAACTGAGAGCTCTTGAATGTACAGCCACATCCTTTGTGAACAGCAAACTCCACCCTCCATGGAAAATGCACTGGAAGGCAGGGCAGAGACCAGGTTCAATTTGACCATTTTTACAACCTAGGCAGATTTTCTGGGATCCCCCTCAGCTTAGGTGTAGTGTACTTGACTTCAATGAGATGATCTGCAACTTCCTGGGCCCAAACTGAGATTTGAAATCTTCAACTTAGTTCCTGATGCTTCAGACCCCTTTTATGCAACTGCACAAATGCCTGTACAGAAAGAATCTCTTTCATATACTTTAACCCTGGCAGAATAACTTAATATCAAGATTGTATAATAATCCAGAAAAACCATTTAAAGTCCAGATTTTTTAGCAGTAAACCCTCTTTCTCTTAGGCTTATTCCTATAGGATCAAATTCCAGATTTTGTTACAGTAAACTATCATACTCTAGACACACTTTTACCTATATGTACAGACAAGAGAGGATCACCAAAACTAGGACTAACATATGGGAACCTTTTAAACAGACAAACCTGCATGAGCAAATTTCTTTCATTTACTTTAACTTGGACAGATCAACTCCAAAGGAAAGATTGTACAATAATCTAGGAAGTAATTTAAAAGTCAGATTATTACAGTAAAAAACATTGTCATAGACTTAAAGGTGGTACTATTTTCAACTCACTTTATCTCCAGAAGACCAATACCAGCTGCAATCTTGTACAAAAGAGAAACAGAGAGAAATAACCAGAGAGGGACTCCAAAATGATGGCCAACAGATGGAAAATCTTTAAATTGACAATGCAAGATCTTTCCGAAAAGACTAACCATAGAACCAGTGAAGTACCAGTCCTATCTCAAAAGGGGCATTTGTATATACAAATAAACAGAAAATCAGAAGGAATTCCAAAGATCAAGGTCAACAAACAGATGAGAATCTAGAAGAGATTAGAAGGGTGTACTTATCTCTAGGTTCTTAAATCTCACTGAATCATGACTCCCACACAACTGGAGCCACAGATGTCCCAAGAAGAAGCAATCAGATGTTCCCACAAAGAAGAATTAGGTGTATGGAATCAAGGGTCTTGGTGAGTACACCAAATGGCCAAGGCCAAGACCAAATGGCAAAGGATGTCACAAATTCTTGTATTCAGTTTCCTTTTTCTCAAAGTAAAGAAACTGATAGAGCAACTTGTGCAGCTCAGGGAGAGAAGGCAGGAAGTCCCCAAAGCTCAAAGAGGTTCAACAGTTCTTGGGACAGTCCTTAATCCCACGCTCTATTCACAGAACAGCTGCTCTGGTTCAATCTAAGGAAAACTCACACCATCACCAAATTCTTCAGCAGTATGCTCTCAATAAACTCACTATTTATCTTTTATTCTCATCATGGAAGTGGGAGTCACTTGAAGGCCAAGCCTGATCAAGAACCTGGAGCAAGGACTGTTCTCAGGTCCCATCTAGAGTGCCAAATTTATTGCCAAAAGCTCAGTCCTTATTCCAGATGCCATTCTAATATTGAGGACACAGTTTTGAGTGAAAGGAAAAAGATGATTTATTGCTTTGGCAGCAAGGGAGAAACAGGCAACTCCTGTCCTAAAGTCTGTGATTCTCCCATCAGCAGAAACAGGAGGCTTTTACAGGAGTGATTCAGAGAAAATGAGTTTATAGAGGAGATTTCAGGAAGGGAAAGATCAAGGAAGAGGAAATCAGAGCGGAGAAGGTAGGAAAAAGAAGATTAGGGAGGAGAAATTTAGGGAAAAAAATGAGGGAGAAGGTCAGGAAAAAGGTGGGGAAAAAGGTAAAAATATCTAAGTTTCAAAACTACAAAAGATATAGAAAAAGTATCATATGATGTGTTACAAGGTGAGTAGTCAATTCTTTTCTGTTAATCCTTTATGATTTCTTTATGGTTATTAAAAGAGAAAACATTAACTTCTTTCTAAAATTTTATGCTCATTAAACTGCCTGTTTTTTTTAGTTAAAACTTTATTTTTTAAAAATATTGTACCTTTCTATCATGTAGTAATTAAAGCCCATCTGTTTTAAATACTTTTTCCAATTTAGTATGGAAAGACTGACAATAAAATCAAAATAATACTCAGCAAATACTGTCACCATTCAGCATGAAATGGACAAAATATATTATTTTAGTCAATTAGAAAAGCACAATTAAATCCTCTGTATTTTACTTACTAATAATCACCTAGTTCAATGGAATAAATATGTGGCAACTGGTCAATTACTTATCCCAATTTAGTTTATTTTTGTGAGCTCATTTTAATGATTGAAAGCAGTTTCCTAAAGAGTCTGAAGAAGAACTTATAAAATGAAGAACCGAGGGCTGCCACTTGCCTCTTATGGCTGAGAACAAATGGTCTTAATACTGAACACTAACTGCTGGTCTCAGATTATTTCAACAAATTAAATAATCCAGTACATCACCCAGTCTTTTGCCTAAGTGTGACACATAAAAAGAAACACTTTTGGTATTTCAGAGGTTGTTTCTCTTTGGTTGCTGCTTATTTTATGAAATTATTATTTCCATTAAGATGATTTGTGAATATGATTAAACATTTCTGATGAGATCAGACATGTAGAAAACACTGAAAAATTGTGGTCAGAAATTTTGCAAGATAGCTGCATTTAATAATTATTATTTCATTGAATATTTCTGTTTTAAGGGTTTTGGATTTTTACAAATAATAAATAATAAGTAATAATAATAAATAATTATATGTGACTCATATTTTGAAATATCTAATAAAAATAAAATTCCTAAAAGCCTTTTAGGAACTGATTACCTAAAATAATGTTTACATCAATGGATATATAATTTGTGACTTCATGAAAACATTTAAGTGACCTAAAAAGTTATTTCACAAGCAGTATGTGGAAAACACATGGTGTAAATTTATTTGAGATAGGAAGATCAAAATTAAAAGTCATCTATATAAGTAGATTGTGGGCAAATTTTTCCCAATGTATCTAAAAATAGCAATATTTTAGTAGAAAAGAATATACGTAAAAGAATTTTAGCAAACCATATTAACAAAACAGAAACCCATTTGGATGCTTGCAAAATTTAGAGCAATAGACACCTTTAGATAAAGAAATAAATGGTCTTCTATTTTGAAGATTACCATAATTGCTAAGACATTGATCCAGAAAATATGAAGAAAAATGAATTCCTCCCTAACAATTGAATGTAATTTATGAACAAATAGACTTTATGGTCCTATAGAGTTTGGTAATTTGAATATCATAATAAGCCTTGTCTGCTTATTGGCCTCTAGACTGAGCACAGACTAGGCACCTGAAAAGAATATGGTCAAGTGGGAGGATTTAACTGTAGGAATTCAGTCCTGTGTTCACACCTCATCTCTGCCAAGTGCCAGTATATGATGAACATCCTGAGCCCAAGTGTTCAATATGTAAAACACTTTGAGAGATTGTTAAGAAAATTAAATTCAAATACATCTGACTCTCTTAGTATAATACCTTAGGTATAGAACCCATTCAAATTTTATAAATAAGTTAATGATGAATATTCTATATTTAAAAAGTAAGGACTTGTTCCTATACAAATAGCTTTCCTAGTTAGAGCTTCAGTTTTCCCTAATGCAAAACTTTGGATGGAGAGATTTTTCTTTCTCTTTACTTTTTATAATATCTTATTCAATTACAAAGTTGCACTGAAAGTATTTATTCCATTGAAATGCATTCTCATTGTTTTCTTAAATTATATTTTAAGAAATTCAGATGTGTAGAATGGCAATTGCCTATAATCCTGACTATTTACAGGTATTTGAGGGAGGAGAATCCCAATTTTGAGACCAGTCAAGGAAACCTCACAAGACTTTTAGCAACTTAACTAGACCCTGTATCAAAATAAATGTTAAAAAATGAAATAAAAAAGACTGGAAATGTAGCAAGGTGTTAATATGCACCTGAGTTCAATCCCCAGTCCAAAAACTAAAACTTTGAATTACTCAATACACATTGTATTCCAACTTTTACTCAATGAAATTTCTTTTCTCATCAAAAGTAAAGGTGAACCAGGTGTGGTGGCACATATCCATAATCCCAGTTGTGGGAGTTTGGGACAGGAGGATCAAGAGTTCAAGCAGGTCTCAGCAAGTTAGCAAAATCCAAAGCAACTCTGCAAAACCCTGTCTCTAAATGAAATAAAATAAGTGTAGAGGACATGGCTTAGTCAGTGCTTAAGCATCCATGGGTTCAATTTAAATACCAAAAAAAAAAAAAAAGATGAAGTCAATGGTTAAAAAAACCTACATGGTTAAAACTTCTAAGAAATTCAGAAGAAAAGAATGCAGTCATAGAGGTAGCAAACTCCACTTGATTTATACAGTAGGATATGAAATAAAATGGACCTGTTTTCAAATGTGGACTCAATTAACTACTATACTGGTAATCTAGGAGAAGTCACTTAATTTCTCTCAATATCTAAATTTTACATACTGAGAGAATTAACAACTTTGAATAGTTTTAATGTTTGATATCTTTAAACTAATGCCTATCGTACCACAAGATCCTAATAAATGCTTATTTTATTTTTATTAACACCATTCATATTAATTATTACATTTTGTCAAATTTTGACTTATCCCTACATGTAATTTATTTATACCATGGCTCAATTTTTGTGTCAGTGTGTAGATAATAAATTTAAAGCATTTGCTATTCTCTAGTGACTAAATTCTCAATGTTCAGAACAAATTTTAAGAACATTCTTACTTGATGTTTGAAAAATAACAAGGCTGGGTATTATCTGCATTGGCATTTAGTGTGTAAACCATGTGAATGCTCTTAGGAATAACTAAAATATATTCCAAATATATATTTACCCAAAGGTCTGTAAATATTATGTACCCTGCTCTTACTGGAACAATGACAATAACCTTGTGTCTACCTGCTTTTCTTTTGACCACCCTCCAACTTGAATAAATTTGAGTAGGTTGAGTAGATATTATTTTCTAACTTGAGTATATATTTCAAAGTATTATTATGTTATATCACTTTCCAATGACCACTCTGAAAAATAAAAGCAAAGTTCCTTATGATTGTCATTGTGGTTTTAAGCTTTGAAGATTTCTCTAAATGATAATTGCTTCCTGATATTTTCATTCTTCTATGCATCCTTCCATGCCATACCAAAGTTTGATTTTCTAACCAAGAGCACACATCAGAGATCGTGGTACATTACTTCAGAAAGATGTTTCACTATAAAGAAAGTGAACTACCATAGACCTACCATGTTACAAGAAGACCTACCATGTTAAAGTGACCTACCATGTTACAAGAAGAACTGTGCAGAGGCTCACATGGAAGAAATTAAAATACCTGCCTAGCAGCCAGTGAGGATATATGGTGGCCAGCACACTTACCCATGAGTTTGAAGTACATCCATGAATTGATCCTTGATGTGACTACGACCTCAGGTTGTACCTTGAGCCAAAAACACCCCCCCAGACACTTCCAATTCCTGATTCAGAAAAAGTACAGGAGATGGTTAGATTTAAAATATTATGTTGGGGGAAATTTTGATATACAGTTCTTTCTCCCACTTCCTGAGTGGTAAACTGTTTGCATCCTAGACTAATTTTTCCCCCTTGCTACCCCTAAATACCCTCTGACTTTTATTTTACATTATACCCTAATTTCTCCACAGTGCTAATAAAATACACTCCATCTTGTATTTTACATAGAACCCTATTTTTTTAGAGCACTAATTACACATCTGTAATTTCCCCCATGGTCATTTAAAATATAAAAATCACATGAAAACATAACATCCAAAAGAACAGGGAGCAGATCATCAATTCTTTATTCCATCTCCTATATTTATTCAGGACATGGCAAAAAAAAAAAAAAAAAAAAAACTCAATAAAAATGTATTGGACACTAAACAAGTGAATCATATTTTGAAAAAATCAAACAAATAGAACTGCAAGTATTAACTAAAATGATAGAAGTGAGATACTTTCAGTGAAATCATTGAGTAGAAAAGGTATTTTGCTAGCAGAGATAAAATATTTAATAATAACTGGAAGAGAGTGTGCAATATACTTATTAGATTTTGGTCACAATAATTAGATAATTGTAGAGAAAGAAATGTAACTTCTCCCTCTGCAGAGCTCTTTTCAGTTTTACCTGTCCATTAATCAGCAGAGTACTATGGGGCTACTTTTTGAATTATTATCTCTTATTTTCTGAATCATCCTTCACAGTCCAGGAAAAATCTGACCCCATCCCTGTGGCAGGCAGACCCAGAGGTAGAGAAAAAAATGAATTTGAGCTTCCCGTTCCCAAGTGAGAAGACTCTTACAGCAGGTTAATTTGTAGTATTTAAACATACACAGATAAACCTGGAAAAACAGGCCACAGGATGAATATTTTAGACAACCTCCCATTTGGAGTTCCTTTGTAGCAACCTGCCCCCCACACACACTGTCACACTCTCACAACATCATAAATAGTCCCAGGATAATCCTCCAGGTGCCTATTTTCTGGCACCAAGATCTCTTTAGAACTGGTGTACTTTAAGTAATAATGATGAGATTTTGCAGATGCACAGGAATAATTTAAAAAGCCCATTTTGAAAAAAATACTTAATCTTTCTCATTGGACACATTTTATAACTTGTAAAAAAATTCTTGACATTTCTGGTATAAAACAATTCTAAAATATCAAACGTTTATAGTAAAGCTAAAACTGTCCTAAGTAATTTTTACCTTGAATGTTTGTTTTTGAGATAAATGTGCTTTCAAAAGTTTCATTTGTTAATTTCTCCATTTCTCCAAGGTTTTGTTTTGCTTTCTAGTTTTAAACAGACAATGTTAATACCACTCCAAATGGCGGAATTCTTATATAAAGAGAACATGTAAAGCTACACTTTTCTATGAATATTAGTTCCCTTGAAGAAGACTCCAGCCCGGACACACTCACCTAATGCATTTTTTATTGCTCCATGGCAAATCTAAGATAAGGTTGGAGCTATAGAGAAAATTTATGTATTTATTTATTTCAATGTCATTAGTATTCCTGTTACAGTGTGGTTTCTAGGAGTCACAACACTGTAGCCAGTATATCAAAGAGGAAGCATCTCCAGTTTTCCTGCCAAGGATGATTCTTTATCCCATGTGATAAGATTGGCAGATTATCAGTGAAGAGCACTCAAGTGCTTTTTGCTTTCTTTTATGCAGAAGTGATTAAATGGCATGGGTGAATAACCTTTCACCTGGAAAAAAACTTGCTTGTTTGAGCACTACCTAAGAGCAGACAGAGATGTGTATGCCTGGAATCTGAAACCAAAGCAAAGTAAGTAAGTAAATATAAAGGATTTACTGAAAAATATAAAGGATTGCTGAAAATCCTGTTTCAAGGCATCATTTATGTAGTTGCAGAAACGGTCCTTGTACTATCTTGGGTACCAGTTCTATGAAGAGTGTCTATGAGCACAATTTCTCTGAAATTTTCAACATCTCCAAAGCTAAAGAGTGGCCCCTGAGGGAATACTCATCTTGGCCAACAGTTTGTGATGAGTGCAAGTACTTCTCACCCTGATTTGTCATCAGACCTTGAGAGTCCCTCAGTTGAAGTGAGTTTACATGTGTTAATTGGCACAATTATCAGTACATGCTCTATCTGACAAAACCCTCGGCCTCAGTGACCTAAGACATAATTACCTCTCATTTTCCAGAAGTCCAGTATGGGTCTGGCTGCCTTTCTCCATAAGAAATGTGGGTTCCCCAGATGGACACTCAGCCAAGTTCTTTAAGACCTTCCAAGAAGATAATATCAATACTCCTCAAATATTTTATTCAGTGGAATAGTAGTTAATCCTTTCAAATACATTCTATGAAGCTAGTGTCACCCAAAGGATAGTGCACTATAATCAAAAGTGGATTTATCTAATGGATGAAAGGTTGGTTCAACATCCAGAAGTCAATAAATAAAATTCATCACATCAATGGACTTAAAGGTAAGAATCATATGATCATTTCAATAGCTGCAGAGAAAGCATTTCATAAAATCCAACACCCCTTCATGCTCAAAATACTAGAAAACAATTGGGGTAGTAGAACATACCTCAACATTGTAAAGGCTGTCTATGCTAAGCCCACAGCCTACATCATTCTAAATGGAGGAAAACTGAAAATATTCCCTCTAAAAACTGGAAAAAGACAGGAATGCCCTCTTTCAGTGTTTCAATTCAATGTTGTCCTTGAAACTCTAGCCAGAGAAATTACTAGCAGAAAAAGTAAAGAAGGAGATATCAAAATAGCAAACTTTGAACTATACTACAAAACAATAGTTACATAAAAGACATGGTATCATCACCAATAGACAGGTATACCAATAGTACAGAATAGAAGACACAAAGACAAACACACATAAATACAGTTTTCTCATACTACACAAAGGAGCCAAAAACATACAATGAAGAACATATAGCCTCTTTAACAATAGGTGCTAGGAAAACTGGAAATCCATATGCAGCAAAATAAAACTAAACCCCTATATTTCCACCTGCACAAAACTCAGCTCAGAATGGATCAAGGACCTAGGAATTAAACCAGAGACCCTGCACCTATTAGAAAAAATTTAGGTCCAAATCTTAATCCTATCCACTTAGGACCAACCAAAGAACTCCTTACCAAGAAGGAGGAAGTAGGAGGGAGGGATCACAATGCAGACCTTCAGAGCAATAGTAACAAAAATGGCATGGTACTGGCAAAAGAATAGACAGGTAGACCAATGGTACAGGATAGAAGACACAGAGACATACCCACATATGTACAGTTTTCTCATACTAGACAAAGGTGACAAAAACTTAAAATGGAGAAAAGATAGTGTCTGCAACAAATGGTGCTGTCAAAACTGAAAATCCCTATGCAGAGAAATAAAATTAAATACCTATCTTTCATCCTGTACAAAACTCAACTCAGAATGAATCAAGGTCCTAGGAACTGAAAGATTGTAATTCTTCCCATCATGGGGAACAGGGGTGTTTTAAGAGGTCATTCAGAGAAAATGAGTTTATGGAGAGAGATCAGGAAGAAAATCAGGACAAAAAAGATCAGGCAGGAGAAGTCTAGAAAAAAGGAAATCAGGGAGAAGTTTAGGGAAAAGAAGATCAGGGAGGAGAAGTTTAGAGTAAAAAAGATCAGGGAGGAGAGAAGTTCTGGGAAAAGAAGACTGGGGAAAAGATTAGGGAGGAGAAGGTTAGGGAAAAGATCAGGGGAAAAATCAAGGAGAGCTGGGCATGGTGGCACACAACTGTAATCCAATTGGCTTTGTAGACTGAGGCAGGAGGATTGAGAGTTCAAAGCCAGCCTCAAAAACTTTGCTAAGCCCTAAGAAACTCAATGAGACCCAGTGTCCAAATAAAACACAAAAAGGGATGGGGAATGTGGATCCATGGTTAATTGCCCCTAGGTTTATTCCCTGATACAAAAATAAATAAATAAATAAATAAATAAATAATCAGGGAGATCAGGGAAAAGGTTGGGAAAAAGAAAAAATAATGTAAGTTTCAAAGTGAAACAGGGTATAGTCAAAGCATCAAGGGAACCTGTTAAATTACCCCACTGTCAATTTCTGGCTTCCATTTCTATGGAAAGTGGGCAACGGCATCTCCAATCTACTTCCTACTGAGAGGGAGTGAAGTTGTTGGGTGGCCTCCAGGTGGAGTAGACTTCATCTCTCCCATGGATGGACAGCAGTGTGAGTCTGCAACCCAGGTCTGCCGGCAACAGGGTACTAGTTGGTGTACAGCATGGTAGGCACTGAATGTGGCCCCATCTGTGTGATTCACAGAGCCAGGGCACAGCCCTGATGTCTCCAGATAATGGCCAATGGGTCAGCTTCACTGTTGTCTGGGTGAGAGGCTATCTGTTCTTCTCAGGAAGTCTACCGGTTCCTAGCCGCCTGTGGATGTCTGACACACCACTGGGCCTATAGTGAAGGAAAGTACTTCCTGCCATCAGACTTCATCTCCTCCTCCACTCTTGTTCACTGCATCTTTTGAACTTGTTATTAATGTGTGTCACACTTTGTTCTGAGCCTGTTACCCTTGCAGCAAGCCTGAGTGTGGAGATGGGGCATCCTGGTCTGTTGGGCTGACTGGACAAGGAACACAAGGACAAGGTACTCGGTGCTGGAAAGACAGGCAAAGCAGGGCATGGAGGAAGTACAGCAGAGGTCAGTTTTTTTGGGAAGGAACTCTGATAAATGCTTCAGAAATGATGGTGATGATGATGATGATGCTGATGATTATGATGATGATGATTTTTTACTGAATGGCAGATTCCACCCAGTTTCTTAAGCCCATTTAAAAATTTTATTTTCAATTGGGGTCTTGCTCAGTTTTCAAAGCTGGTCTTCAACTTGCATTCCTCCAGCCTCAGCCTCCCCAGTAGCTGGGATGACAGGCATGTACCACCATACAGTTATATTAAGAGATATGTGAACTAAGGTCTGAAAGGTGAATATATGTTTTCACAGAACCCAGTTTCCCCTCATGTAGGCAGGAGTCATCAGCTAGAGACCAAGGTGGTGCCCAAAGGAAACCCTTGTTAACTGAGTTTTCTCTCGAGTCCAAATGCCTTCCTCTCCAGGAAGGAGGATACTCATATGATGGGATCAGAAAGTTTCAAGGTCAGGAAACTGCCCTGCATCAAAGGAAACCCAAACAAAGGTCTATCCTAGGAGTATCTGAGCAGGGGCAGAAGAGTCACAGGGTGGAGAAGCCCTAGAGTGACTGTTTATTTTATGGGAGCAGTTGAAAATTACCAAGTCCTGGATAAGTTTCATTCTTTATTCTATTTCATTCATTCCTTTATTACATATTTAGTTCTTTTTGTGGGAGGATGCTGAGGATCCTTAGGTCAATGGACTAAGTCAATCACTTCTTGGTTGCTATCCTTTATATATCATGTAGATTTTGCATACTCCTACCATATGTTCACTTACATCAAACATACTTGATTGCCACCTCCTTCTCAATGCCCAAGAATTATTCTTTAAGAGTATGATTTTTTTTGATATTTTATTTTATTTTTATGAACTGCATTTTGATTCATTGTACACAAATGGGGTACAACTTTTCATTTCTATGGTTGTACCAAATGTAGATTCACTCCATTCATGTAATCAAACATATACATAGGGTAATACTGTCTGTCTTACTCTACTATCTTCCCTTTTCCCACCCACTTCTGCCCAATTTTTCTCTACACCATTCAAAGTTAATTCATTCTTCTCTCCCCCATCACCCTCTCTCATTATGTATCATCATCTGCTTATCAGAGAAAACATTCAGCCTTTAGTTTTTTGGGCTTGGCCTATTTCATTTAGCATGATATTTTCCAACTTCTTCCCTTTACCAGAAAATGCCATAATTTTATCTTTCTTTATGTCTGAGTAATATTTCATTGTGTATATATACCACAGTTTCTTTATCCATTCATCAATTGAAGGGTATCTTCATTAATTCAACAATCTAGCTACTGAGAATTGAGCTGCTATGAACACTGATGTGGCTGCATCACTGTAGTATGCTGATTTTAAGTACTTTGGGTATAAAATGAGTAGTGGAATACCTGGGTCAAATTGTGGGTCCATTCCATGTTTTCTGAAGAATCTCCATACTTTGTTCCAGAGTGTCTGCACCAAAATGCAACTCCACCAGCAATGTACGAGTGTCTTTTTTCCCACATCCATGCCAATATTATTGCTTGTGTTGTTGATTATAGCTGTTCTAATTGGAGTAAGAGTAACTGTTAGGTTCATTTTAATTTGCATTTCTCTAATTGCTAGGGAAGATGATCACTTTTTTATGTATTTGTTGATCACCTGTATATCTTCTTCTGTGAAGTGTCTGCCCATTTCCTTAGCATATGTATTGATTGGGTTCTTTGTATTTTGGGTGTAAAGTTTTTTAAGTTCTTTATACACTTTGGAGATGAGTGCTCTGTCTGAGGTGTGTGTGGAAAAGATATTATTCCACTCGGTAGGCTCTCTTTTCACATTATCGTTTGTTTCCTTTGCTGAGAAAAAACTTTTTAATTTGAATCTATACCATTTATTGATTCTTTATTTTATGTCTTGTGCTATATGGGTCTTGTTAAGGAAGTCTTGTCCTAAGCCAATGTGATGGAGTTTTGAGCCAACATTTTCTTCTGTTTGGTGAAGGGTCTCAGGACTAATTCCTAGACCCTTGATCCATTTTGAGTTAAATTTTGTATAGGGTGAGAGATAGAGTTTTATTTTTTGTTTACTGCATATAGGTTTCCACTTATGCCAACACCATTTGTTGAAGAGTCTATCTTTACTCCATTGTAAATTTTTTGCACCTCTGTCTAGTATAAGGAAACTGTACTTATGTGGGTGTTTCTGTGTCTTCTATCCTGTACCATTGGTCTTCCTGTCTATTTTAGTGCCAATACCATGCTGTGTTTGTTACTCTTCTTATATAGTACAGCTTAAGGTATTGTGATATTTCCTGCATCAATCTTCCTGTAAAGGATTACTTTGGCTTTTCTGGGTCTTTTGTTCTTCCACATAAATTTCATGATTGCTTTCTCTATTTATATGATAAATGTCATTGGGATTTTAATAGGAAATGCCTTATATATGTATATCACTTTTGGAAGTATGGCCATTTTGATAATACTGACTTTTCCTATCCAAGAACATAGGAGATCTTTTCATCTTCTAAGATGTTTTGTCAATTCTTTCTTTAATTTTCATAGTTTTCACTATAGAGATATTTCACCTCTTTAATTAGATTGATGCCCAAGTATTTTAATTTAATGAGGCCATTGTAAACAGAGTTGTTTTTTCTCATTTTTTTAGATGTTTCATCACTTAAGAATAAAAATGCCTTAGATTTTTGCATGTAGATTTTTATTCTGTTATTTTGATTAATTCATTTATTAGGTCTAGAAGTTTTCTGGTGGAGTTTTTTGGATCCTCTAAATGTAGAATCATGTCATCTACAAATAGTGATACTTTTAGTTCTTTTTCTATTCATATTCCTTTAATTTCTTTGGTCTTTCTAATTGATCTGGCTAGTATTTCAAGGATGATGTTGAGTAGAAGTGGTGAAAGAGGGCAGTTTTTAAAGAAAATGTTTCAGTTTTTCTCCATTAAGAATGACGTTGGCTGTGGGCTTAGCATAAATATCCTTTACAATGTTAAGGTATGTTCCTACTGTCCCTATGTTTTCTCATGCTTTGAATACGAAGTGGTGTTGCATTTTGTTGAATGCATCTATTGAAATAATCATATAACTCTTTACAAGTCTATTGATGTGATGAATTACACTTATTGATTTCCAGATGTTGAACCAACCTTGCATTCCTGGAATGAACC
This sequence comes from Sciurus carolinensis, assembly GCF_902686445.1. NCBI lineage: Eukaryota > Metazoa > Chordata > Mammalia > Rodentia > Sciuridae > Sciurus > Sciurus carolinensis. The sequence continues at coordinate 802,209 of NW_025920176.1, forward strand.
CCACTTGATCATGGTGCACTATCTTTATATATTTTTGTATGAGATTCGCTAAAATTTTGTTAAGGATTTTTGCATTTTATTCATCAGAGATATCAGTCTAAAATTTTCTTTCCTTGACGTGTCTTTGTCTGGTTTTGGTATCAGAGTGATACTGCTTCATAGAATTAGTTTGGAAGGATTCCCTCCTTTTCTATTCCCTGGAATACTTTGAGGAGTAATGGATGAGGTCTTTTTTGAAGGTCTTGTAGAACTCTACTGAGAATCCATCTGGTCTTGGGCTTTTCTTGGTTGGTAGGCTTTTGATGGCTTCTTCTATTTTGGTACTGGAAATTGATCTGGTTAAATTGTGTATGACTTTCTCATTCAGCTTGGGAGGATCGTATGTTTCTAAAAATGTCAATGTCTTCAATATTTTCTATTTTTCTTGTAGTACAGATTTTCAAATTAGCTCCTAATTTTGTTGTATATTTCCATGGTGTCTGTCATATTTTGTTTATTACCAAAACTTTTATTAATTTGAGATTTCTCTCTCCTCTTCATTAGTGTGGCTGTTTTATCTATTTTGTTTACTATTTCAGAGAATCAACTTTTTGTTTTATCAATTTTTGAATTATTTCTTTTGTTTCAATTTCATTGATTTCAGCTCTGATTTCAATTATTTTCTGTCTTCTACTACTTTTGGTGTCATTCTGTTCTTCTTTTTCTAGTACTTTGAGATGTAATGTTAGGTCTTTTAATTGTCAACTTCTTACTCTTTTCTTGGATGTGCTCCATGCAATAAATTTTCCTCTTAGTACTGCTTTGATAGTGACCCACAAATTTTGATATGTTTTATTGTCATTCTCATTTGCCTGTAAGAATTTTTTTATTTCCTCTCTGATGTTTTCTGTTACCCATTCTTCATTCATTAGCATATTATTTAGTCTGTAGGTGTTGGAGTGGTTTCTGTTTTCTATTTTGTCATTGATTTCTAATTTTTTCCATTATGATCTGATAGAATGCAAGGTAGTATCTATATTCTTGCATTTGCTAAGCACTTCTTTGTGGCATAACATATGGTCTCTTTTAGAGAAGAATCCATGTGCTACTGAGAAGAAAGTTAATCTCTCATTAATGGATCAAATATTCTACATATGTCTGTTAAGTCTAAGTTATTGATAGTGTTATTGAGTTCTATGTTTTCTTTGTTTAATTTTTGTTTGGAAGATCTATCCAGTGGTGACAGCAGTGTGTTAACATCTCATAGAATTATTGCATTGTGGTCTCTTTGATTCCTGAAATTGAGAAGAATTTGTTTGATGTACATGGATGCACCATTGTTTGGGGCATAAAAATTTATGATCTTTATGTCTTCCTTATTTATGGTTCCCTTAAGCAGTATGAAATTTCATTCTTTATCATTTTGACTAACTTTGGCTTGAAGTCCACTTTATCTGACATAAGAATAAAGTCCCTGCTGTTTTACTGAGTCCATGCATGTAGTAGGTATTTACTCATCCTTTCACCTTTATTCTGTGTGTATCTTTTTCTGGGAAATGAACCTTTTGAAGGTGGCATATTGTTGGGCATTTTTTTAAATCCAGTCTGCCAATCTATATCTTTTGATTGTTGAATTTAGGCCATTAACATTCAGGGTTATTATTTAGATATGATTTGCATTCCCAGTCATTTGGGCTTATTATTGACTTTTAAATTGACTTGGTTTTTCCTTTTTCTTTTTTCCTTTAAGGTAGTTTCTCTATTTGCTGAACTATGTTTCTGATTTTTATTAATCCTCATGGAATATTTTGCTCAGAATTCTCTATACCACAGGTTTTCTATTTGTAAATTCTTTTAACTTTTGTTTATCAGAGAAGGATTTTATTTTGTCTTCAAATCTGAAGGTTACTTTTGTTAGGTATAGGATTCTTGGTTGGCAAGGATGTTCTTTCAGAGCTTGAAATATGTTTTTCCAGTCTCTTCTAGCTTTTAGGGTTTGGGCAGAGAAATCTGCTGATATCCATATTGGTTTCCCCCTATATGTAATCTGATGCTTTTCTCTCACAGCCTTTAAAATCCTATTTTTATTTTTTATGTGAGTTATTTTCATTATAATATGTCTTGGTGTGGATCTGTTGTATTTTTTTTTTTTTTTGCATTTGGTATTTAGTAAGCCTTTGTATTTTATTTTCTATTTCATTCTTTAGGTTTGGGGAATTTTTTAAAATCATTTCATTGAATAGGTTTTTCATTCTTTTGGTTTGTATCTCTGTGTCTATGTCAATCCCAAAATTTATAAATTTGGTCTTTTCATTATGTCCCAGAGTTCTTGGAAGTTTCATTTATGATTTCTTACCATCTTCTGTGTTTGGTCAACTTTATTTTCAAAACTAAATATTTTGACTTTATTGTCTGAGATTTATTCTTCCAAGTGATCTAGTCTGTTGGTGATGCTTTCCATTGAGTTTTTTATTTAGTTTACTGTTTCCTTCATTTCAATGATTTCTGGTTTTTTTTTTTTCTTTTTTGAGACTCTCTCTGTATTGAAATGGTCTTTTTTCTTCCTGCAGTTGCTCTTTCATCTGCTTATTGGAGTGATCATTCATTGCCTGCCTTTGCTCTTTTATCTTATCCTTTGCTTCATGAATCATTTTAATTGTATATATTCTGAACACTTTTTCTGACATTTCTTCTACCATGGTGTCACTGGGTTCTCTGAATATAGAATCTAGGCTTGTTTGAAATGTTTTCTTCCTTTGTTCTTTCAAGTTGTTCACATATCTTCCCCTCTGGCAGTGCAGATCTTGGGTGTTGCTGTTTCCCCCCTATAGGCTTATAGTAACCCTATAGATTTCCAAAACCTCTTCTTTAAGGGGGAGATCAACATTAGCAGCACCCAGTACAGAAAATATGCAGCCCTAAACCAAATAGCCCCTTTGAAGACATTAACAATATTTTCAACATAAGTAGAGAGGTTGAGTTCAAATCTTATCTACAGTATAACACATAGATTTGCAGTAAGGTCTGCAGTTTCTAATGGAGAACAAAGAAGATGGGGAGGAGTGTAAGATGTAACTGTTAATGGGATAAGAAAAGAGTATATAGACATTATAGTTTGTAGAAAGTGTGAAAGCATAATCAAAAGCAGTTGGTTGTTAGCATGAGAAAAGGGTGAGACACTCTGAGAAAATAGGTAAACAAAAGGAAAATAGAGTAAAAAACGTAAAGAAATAAAAATTTTAAATTTTTCAAGAAGGAGAAAAACAAGACAAAAATATCTTCTTTATAACAGTCTTATATTATTCAATCCTCCCAGTCTTCAGTAGCCTGAAGCAAGAGAGGTACATGACAATGAGCTTCCAGCCTCCAGCTGGTGTCTCAGGATAGGATTTTCCCCACCTATAAATACGAACTTCTGTTTCCAGGATAATCCAAGATGGCCATGCTTACTTCCAAATATGTTGCCAAGTGGGAAGCTGCAGTTTGGGCATGGGTATGGTCAACTGTTGTCCTGGAGGCAGAGTGCATTTGGTTGGGTAGGGCTTATGGAGAGGGGGCTTGGTCACTCTGGTTAGGGGTCCTGCAGGTGCTGGCTGTTGTCTCAAAAGTGCAACAGCCAAGTGTAACTAAACCTTTGAGTACTGTGGGAATGGACTTCCAGGCAAGAGCAGGCCATTGGTGATCTGCTGGCAGTCTGCAATCAGTCTGCAGGCTACTGGTGGATGATCCACAGGTGGATCTCTCTCAGTGGGTGATGAGTAGGTGAAAGGCAGGTGATGGACAGGCAACAGGCAGGCAAATGGGCAAATGGCAGATGTTAGTGCCAGTCAGTGAGCAATCTGCACTCAAAAAGTAGTCAATATGCTGGCAGACTGCAGGTAATCTCAGTGGACAAATGAGATAAACAGTGGGTGATCAATAAGCAACAAAGACTGCCTCACAGAGAAACAGATATCTTCTGCTTGAAACCCGAGTTACAGGGCAACAAGGAATGCAGCCTCCCTCTAGTCTGCCATCTTGGATCACAACCAGAATTTTTGACTGAAGAACTATGAATTGCTTGTGATATAGCTCAGTTGATAGAGTTCTTATCTGGCATGGACAAAGCCCTGGGTTGAACCCCCAACACCCCCTACCCCATGAACTAATTAAACTATGCAGACTGGGGATATAACTTAGTGATAGAATGATTCTCTAGTATGTGTGAGACCCTGGGCTCAACTCCTAGTCATGTATTTTTTTATGCAAGTTTACAAGGTGCATTTTTTTTGGAAGCTATTAGAAACACAGAATCTCAGACTACACAACCATTCTTTATTAACCTTCATTTATACAACAATTAATATCACACTCTTTGCAGGGCATGATGGAGCACATTATTCATCCCAGAATCTTCAGAGACTGAGGTAGGAGAATTCTAAGTTCAAGACCAGTATGAGCATAGTAAGGCCCTGCCTCTAAATAAAATATAAAAATGGTTGGAGATGTAGCTTAGTGGTTAAGTGCCCCTGGGTCCAATCCCTAATACTGGAAAAAATCCAACTATTAATCTCTACAAGTGTCTTCAATTCATGCATATTCACATGTATAACAATCTTGATACAAATCTATATTCATATTTTACCTGGGGAGCTTTTAATATCAACATTTTTTGTTAGAAAATTTTTCAATGCAGAACAGAATTGAAAGGATGTTTCCAGTGAGCACATTTAGATTTGAGACTTCACATATAGTAAGAACACTAGTGTTCAATATCTGTTTAGGTTTCTTTTTTTTTTTTTTTTTTTAGGCATGGGCTTTTCACTTTGTTAATGTCCTCACACAGCTGACAGGATGGCACATTCTGTCACAGTCCCCACTCTCCTTCAGGATATATGAGTTTCTCCTGTGAGGAGTGCCAGCTGTTAGTACAGAAGTGCCTGTACCAGAGTGTGGTGTTGCAGCAGCCTATGTCCCTGAGTTTGTGCCACCTCCTGAGGGGAGCATTTGAAGTATTAAGGCTGCCCATCTCTGCTGTTTCTGTGAAACCCTTAAGGCTGTTGGCTTCGCTTACAGGCCATATATTCTTAGATCCCAGCATCAATTTTCTGGTTGAATGACCTTTCCCAGAGTGTGGAAGGTAGGCTTCATTTTGACTTCTCCAAACCATGTCTTCCTGAGCCCTGAATCCAAGCAATTTGTTTCCAGTCTATCTGTCATTTCCTCTTCACAGGGTGTCCACACTCCACATCTGATGTCATCTTCAGTTGGAACAAGAAGCAGAGTTGTGCATGGTGCTGGCCCAAAGTCCAGGTTGGGACCACTCAGGTGAGCAATGGAAATGATGAGTTCTCCCCCTTCATACTCAGAGTTGGTGTGAATCCCATGTGACATGCACAGACGTCTGCACAGTTTTGGTCTCTTCCATGGCCATACTTTTAGTTAATCTCCTGAGCATCCTCAGTTCCTTTTTGCTTGCTTTTTAGTAGACTTGTTCTATTACTCATGTAAACAAGATTTTCTTTTCTCTCTACCTCTGTTGTGGCTTCCTCTGTGCCCTTTATACATGCATGCATATATGTGTATACATATGCACACACGTGCATTTGTAAATACCTTATACATAAATCCAACAGTTGCAGTTCCAATTTCTTCCTTGTCTTTGAAATCTGCTGGCTGTCTTAACATCCTCTCTGTGCCTTGTAAGTGCATTCTATCATTCTTTGAAGACTGTGCTCTGCCTCACTTCCATGGCCCCCATAGAACCTGCCTTCATACTGCACCTCCAAGTTTTCATTTCCCTCAGGTCTTCTCTTCCTGTTCCTTCTTCACCTGTGGGTCTTTGTTTATTCTCGATTTTCACTGTATGTTGGAACTGTGTGTGTGCGTTCAGTGCTGGGGATAGAGCCCAAAGCCTTGTGCATGGTAGGCAAGTGTTCCATCACTGAGCCAAAACCTATTCCATGTGTTGTAACTTTTTGAAACTTCCTTAGTCCACTTTTTGCTAGTTCATTTAAGTTATATATTACAGTAGGATTTATTTTAATCATGTTATAAATGCATGGAGTTTAATTTGCTCTAATTTAGTACTTAGTATTTCCTTTTTCCTTGCCCTTCCAACCTACACCAGGTCCTTTTCCTCTTCTCTACTGATCTCTCTACTATTTCATTACTTTTAAAAAAAATATTGACTTGTGGAAATACACAATGGTGAGATTCCCTGTATTGTATTCATATATGTATGTGGGAAAGTTAGGTCATATTCTTTTTACTGTTTCCCCCATATCTCATCACTTGTCACTTCCCCCTCAATCTCATGCTCTGTGATCTTTCTCTTATTTTAATAAAATATCCACATTTCTTTTGTCTTCTTCCCCCATATTTTAGATTAACTTCTGCATATCAGAGAAAATATTCAAATTTTCACTTTCTGGTTCTGAATATCACTTAGTAATTTTCTTTATTTTTTGTTTGTTCTTTCTTTTTTCTTTCTTTCTTTCTTTCTTTTTTCTTTCTTTCTCTCTTTTTTCTTTCTTTCTTTCTTTCTAACACTTTCTTTTCTATTTTCAATTCTTTCCTTTTCTCTTCTTCTCTTTTCTTTTGTACCAGAAATTTAACCCAGGGGTGTTTAATAACTGAGAGATATCCCCAACCCCTTTTTATATTTTATTTAGAGGCAAAGTCTTGCTAAGCTACTGAAGATGACTTTGAATGTAAAATCTTCCTGCCTCAGACTCCAAAGCTGCTGGGATTACAGGCATGTGTCACTGTGCCTAACTGGTTATAGAATTATAGTGTACAGTTCCATGCATTTACTCAAAAATGCCATAATTTTATTCTTCTTCATGGCTAGGTAATATTCAATTGTGTATATATACCCCATTTTCTTTTTTTAAAATTTATTTTTATTGTAAACAAGTGGGATACATGTTGTTTCTGTTTGTACTTGAAGTAAAGGCATATCATTTGTGTAATCATACATTTATATACAGTAATGGTGATTAATTCATTCTGTTATTTTTTCCTTCCCCCCACTCCTCCCACCCATCTTTTCCCTCTATTAAGTCCCTCCTTCCTTCATTCTTGCCCCCTCCCACCCCCTATTATGTGTCATCATCTGCTTATCAGTGAGATCATTTGTCCTTTGTTTTTTTGAGATTGGCTTATCTCACTTAGCTTGATATTCTCCAATTTCATCCATTTGCCTGCAAATGCCATGATTTTATTATTCTTTATGGCTGAGTAATATTCCACTGCATATATATATAGCACAGTTTCTTTATCAATTCATCAATTGAAGTGCATCTAGGTTGGTTCCACAATCTAGCAATTGAGAATTGAGCTGCTATGAACATTGATGTGGTTGCATCACTGTAGTATGCTGATTTTAAGTCTTTTGGGTATAGACCACGGAGCTGTATAGCTTGGTCAAATGTTAGTTCCATTCCACGTTTCTAAGGAATCTCCATACTGCTTTCCAGAGTGGCTACACTATTTTTTGTCCCCCTGTCTATGTATGAGTGTACCTTTTTCCCCACATCCTCGCCAACATCTATTGTTGCTTGTACTCTTGATAATTGCCATTCTAATTGGGGTGAGATGAAATATTAGTGTAGTTTTGATTTCCATTCCTCTTACTATTATAGATGTTGAACATTTTTTATGTATCTGTTGATTGCTTGTAGATCTTCTTCTGTGAAGTGTCTGCTTATTTACTTAGCCCATCTGTTGATTGGGTTATTTGTATTCTTGGTGTAAAGTTGTTTGAATTCTTTACAGATTCTGGAGATTAGTGCTCTATTTGAAGTATGTGTTGCAAAGATTTTCAACCACACTGTAGGCTTTCTCTTTACATTGCTGATAGTTTCCTTTGCTGAGAAAAAGCTTTTAGTTTGAATATATCTCAATTATTGATTCTTGCTTTTATTTCTTGTGCCAGGGGAGTCATGTGAAGGACTTCTGATCATAAAACGACATGATAAAGATTTGTACCTATTTTTTCTTCTATCAGGTGCAAGGTCTCTGGTCTGATTTCAAGGAACTTGATCCATTTTGAGTTGAGTTTTTTGCTGGGTGAGAGATAGGGGTTTAGTTTAATTCTGCTGCTTATGGATTTTCAGTTTTCCCAGCACCATTTGTTGAAAAGGTTATATTTTCTCCATTGTATGTTTTTGGCAACTTTGTCTAGTATGAGATAATTGCATTTATTTTGGTTTGTCTCTGTGTCCTCTCTTCTGTACCATTGATCTACCTGTCTATTCTGGTCCCAATACCATGCTGTTTTTGTTACTATTGCTCTGTAGTATACTTGGAGTTCTGGTATTGTGATATCCCCTGCTTCATTCTTCCTGTTAAGGATTGCTTTAGCTATTCTGGGTCTCTCATTATTCCAAATGAATTTTGTGATTGCTTGCTCTATTTCTATGAGGTATGTCATTAGAATTTTAATTGGAATTGCATTGAATTTGTATGACCCTGTTGGTAGTATGGCCATTTTGACAATATTAATTCTGCCTATCCAAGAACATGTGAAAGCATTTCATCTTCTAAGATTTTCTTTAATTTTTCTCTTTAGTGTTCTGTAGTTCTCATTGTAGAAGTCTTTTACCTCTTTTGCTAGATTATTTTCCAAGTATTTTATTTTTCAGGCTGTTGTGAATGGGTTAGTTTTCTTAAATTATCTTTCAGAGGATTCATCACTTTGAATAAAAAATGCATTAGATTTATTAGCATTGATTTTATGTCTTGCTAAATTACTGAATTCATTTATGAGGTCTAGAAGTTTTCTGGTGGAATTTTTTGGCTCCTCTAAATATAGAATCATGCCATTGGCAAATAGTGATAATTTGAGATCTTCTTTTCCTATTCACAACAGATATCACAATATCATATATTTAATTTCATTGCTCTGTTTAATTGCTCTGGCTAGAATTTCAAGTATGATGTTGAATAGAAGTGGCAATAGGGGGCATCCCTGCCTTGTTCCAGTTTTTAGGGAGAATGCTTTCTGTTTTTCTCCATTTTGAATGATATTGGCCATAGACTTAGCACAGATAGTCTACAATACTGAGGAATCTTCTTACTATCTCTATTTTTTCTAGAGTTTTAAGCATGAATTTTACTAAATGCTGTATTTTCTCAAAAGCTATTTCTGCATCTATTGGAATAATCATGCAATTCTTAACTTTAAGTCTGTTGATATGGTGAATTACGTTTGTAAATTTGTGGACATAGAACCAACTTTGCATCCCTGTGATAAAATTCACTTGATAGTGGTACACTATTTTTTAAATATGTTTTTGTATGCAATTTGCTAAAATTTTGTTAAGAATTTTTGCATCTATGTTTATTAGGGATATTTGTCGGAAATTTTTTAAACGTGTCTCTGTCTGGTTTCGGTATTAGGGTGATATTAGCTTCGTATAATGAGTTTGGAAGTGTTTCCTCCTCTTCTATTTTATGGAATACTTTGAGGAGTATTGGAATGAGTTCTCCTTTGAAAGTCTTACAGAACTTGGCTGAGAATCCATCTGATCCCAGATTTTTCTTTGTTGGTAGACTTTTTTTGACTTCTTCTATTTCATTGCTTGAAATTAATCTATTTAAATTGTGTAT
>NW_025920176.1:811881-874027 GCF_902686445.1 Sciurus carolinensis
TTCTAACTGCTCATGATTCGACAGGGCTTCAGATTGTGACTCTGGGGTATGAGCCCAGGAAGCCTTCCCTGTGAGTGACAGTGAATTATAGCCAATGCTCATGAATTAGAATGGAAGGTAGGTCCTTTATTGCAGCTATTTTTTTTTCTTTTGAAGTCTGGGAATTGCACCCCAGAGTCTCAGGCTGTTGCTATTTTAAGACAATATTTTCTTCCAGAAGTTGGATCTAATCCAACCAGCAGAACATTTGCATTTAACATTGTGCACATTGCCATTCCAGTTTATGGATTATATACACCAGTATATTATTCATGAATGAAATTAATATAATGACAACTAATATAAAATGTTATTTAACTATTATGCTCTCTTTTCTTGTTAGGAGACAGACTACACTTTGAATGGAACAACCCTTTATGACAACAATATCCCATGAAAACAACACCTAAGGTGCAAAGGTAATTTAAATATTTCTAATACTCATATTGATAGCATTAAAAGAAAGATTTTGGAATTGATATTAATAACATAACACAACCTTTCAAGAATATTACCTTCATGTGATTTATAAAATACTACCAATGAAAAACATGTGCTCAAGTTTGACTCTCTCCAGCATACTTTATTTTACCATGGCCACAAGTCAGTTTTGAGGGATATGGGTCCCCAGATGTCAGGGATTTAAGGGGCCTGGTATATCACTTTACATGCTAGTGTTGAGGGATAGAGTTCCTTATATTTCTCCTCAGGCCCAAAATTAGAAGAAACAATACCCTGAGTGAGAGCAAGAAGTACCAACCAGGAAGTGTCCAAAAGTACATCATTCTTTCTCACTTTATACTGGTCACAGGTTTTTCACATTGCAGACATCATACAGCAGAAAAACAAAGATGCCTAGGGGTTAGGGACATAACCTGCAATCTTCCACAGCCCTGACTCTGTTGTTTAAATACCTGAAATGCAAACTTATTTGGCAATTTGAGGTTAGACCTATTGGCCAAAATGTAATATGTTTCCTCCTGTGGACATATTCCCAAAATTAACAAGTAAGTGCACTGGGACTCAGGATAAGCTGTATCTGATTTCAAAGCCAAAATATCTCCACCAGATCACAAAACTCCTGCAATATTTCTTATTCTCATCAGACTTTAAAGGTGACCAAAATGTAAAAAAGCAGGATATGTGATATATGTATATAAAATCCACTCCTGTGTACTACATACCACAACACAAAAAGAACATTCTCATAAAACTGTATCATCTTGGGACTCCCATTCCAGAATCCGGGGAATCCTGATTCAGTTTACTTCAAGGGCAAACACTGATACCACCATTTACTGGTGATGCGTTTTGCTCCCTCTAATATTAAGTTTGAACACTAGAGAAGCACACCAAGGCACTACTTTTTTAAAGTAGTAATAATACAGAATTCTTCTGGGAGGGAGATGGGGGCCATGTCTGATGTTCTAAAGTCCCAAAAAGTGAGTGCACCTGACATCTTTTATAGGTTAAGGTCTCTTTTGTTCTCCAGTTTTCTCCCCCCTTATCTTTCCTTCCTGCCTACTTGACTAGGCCTAGTTTTGCAGGTGAGATGTAAAAAGTGAGAAGCTAGTGAGGCAGGGGGAGGATCAAAGTAATTCAGTCAGGCAAGGGCCCAGGGGGCATTATTTAGCAGCTCCTTGCTTGCAGTCCTTGACAAGTTCAGGAAAATTTGGTAATCAATGAACTCTGGAGATCCTTAACATTCCATTCTCTCAGGGGCAGTCTCCAAGTTCCAGAAGCAGATAGCTTTTTGTGGCCTTCATTTCCTTGATTTGACCTGAGCCCCTATTTCTACACTAACAGCCTATCAACAATTCTGGCTTCAACACCAGCCAAAATTTATGTCAACACCTCTTTACATATCAAATTATAGGTTGATGTTAAATATATGGGAAGTTAAATCAGGGTTTAATAATTATGAAACTGGCTGGTTTAGGGGAATGTAAAGCACCACCAAGCCCTATGTTTTCAAAACAAAGAGAGGCCTGCACTGTAGAGTCATGCAGTTGATTTTTTTTTAATTGAGTGCTTAGAGCAAAAGAAGGCCAAGAAGGGACATAAAATATCAAAGAAATGGTATCTGTATTTCAGACAAGCAAGAGTTGGCTTATTGTGTCTGGTCATGTGGATGACATGAGTGACCCTGATGAAAAGATTATAAGATTTTTATTAAAAAAAGGGGTGATATGTCAGAAAATGGTTAAACACTATCTACACAGAAACTTCAAGGTGTTTTGACAGTTGTGGGAGGTACTTATATCAATTCTTCCATGAAGCTTTTATACAAATGAGTCCTCTAAAAACATCCAATTATATAGATGAGAAAACACAGGTTTCTTGTTAACAAATGGTTTCTCAGCATCATATGTCAGACTGACAACTGCCCAGGACAGAACTGTATGAAATTTCTTCTAAGATTCTCAAAGTCTGGTTAACTCCTGATACAGGGGATATTTGTCTACACAAATAATATTAATAATATTTCTTCTCCATTTTAAAGAGAGAGCCTTGCAAAAACATCCTACGAGGTCCATTTGAATTGAGAGACTATTCTTTGCCCTTCTTTCATGTTAAGAAATGTCTTCAGTAACAGGTCAACCCAGGTTCTACCTTGGGCAAGTGCTTCGAGACTACTTGGTGCAAGAAAGCACAATATGGGGTCCAAAATCTGAGTAGGATTGGGGGAAGAAAATAATCTATAGGAATAATAAATCAACTAAGAAGTAACTCAGTTTGTCAGTTGGAAAATTGAAAAAAAATGGAACAATGTGATCTTATTTACTTCATGGACAAGAGATTAACCAAGAAATATAACTTTTTAAATGTCAAAACCAAGAGAATCCTGGCTGAGAGAGGTTGCTACAATCAGAGATTTCTTGTGCCAATTAAACTGCAACAGCCCATCTGTGATGCTATCTGCCTGTATCTATTAAAATGTTGCATGTTTACATCCCTCCATTCAGTATTCCCTTTCCTGGGAGTCTGTTTTCAGCAGCCCACTTGTATATATGAGCAGCTTAATTGTATCCTCACTCTAAATCTCACCTGTTGATGTTCCAAATACCTGGTGATGGTGACTCAGGCTGTGATGTCATTTAAATATATGGTTCCTTTTTAATTTTTATTTTTATTTTATGTGTTGCTAGAGATTGAACCTAGGACCTTGGGTATATAAAGCAAATACTCTACCAGCTGAGCTTTATCCCCAGTTCAATTATGGTTCTTAAAGTCATGGTTAATGCTAATCCAGTTAATTGGTATAAAGTATAATCCAATTAAAGTTTTCTCCTTATAAAAAGCAGGAATAAGGATACAGAAGAATAGAAAAAAATATCATGCAAACACAGTCAAAAGATAACAATATGAATGTCAAAGTGTGGGCCTCAAAGGAAACCATTTCTGTAGACATATTAATATAGAGACTCTGGAATTGGCACAAATATATTTATGTTTCACCCCATCTGTGACTTTTTCATGACACCCAGTGATATTGATGGAGCTCACTAGGACACATATACACTGTCCTTGCAGCATGGGTGAATGAAGGTACAAATGAATCACATCACACTCCAACAGCATTGAAAAGCTGAACTGCTGCAAGAAATGAATTTTTTTTTCTGGAATATTATAACAGCATTCAGGATACACTCATTACCTGATGGGGCTATAGAGATTTGTGGATACCCTCTCCTTTATTAGAAGAATAACTGTTTGGATTATATTTATCTGACTTCAGGACTTTGCCCAGGCAGTTGGTTGATAGTGAAAAGTAAAGAAAATAAAATTCTGAAGAGCATTTGATGAAGACTTACCCTTTAACTGTAAAATGAAAGCTTCAGTTGGGGCAGAGCTGCTGAAAGTTACAGGTGTGAGAAATGCTATATTCACCCTGAGCTGAACAGTCCCAAATAAACACATTCAGATTAAGAATATAAATATTCTTTGTTTATACATTCTCCACAGTCTCATATGTTAATATTACTTGAAAAACTAATTACCAAACAAAATCTAAATTTGATGCTTATTGACACATTTCTAGATACCAAGTCAAAACTGGAGATAATTTAGAAAACTAAATATTTTATAATCTTAATTTTATTTGTATATGAAAAACTATTTGATTAAAAATACAAATAGTATAAACAAATTATTCAAACTTAATCAAAATATATTATGAAATTTGCCTCAGTTAAGGTCTGCCTTAGTAAGATAAAAAACTGTGAGTTCTCAAAGTTCAATGTGTAAAACAAGCAACAATTCATTAGAAGAGGGATGCAGAGGAGGCAAATTCCTAGAGAGCCTACCATTTGATATCCTTATTTGATATCCTTATTTCTAAAATTATCCTTAAGACAAATTTGTTTGGCACTTTAAACCCTTTTAAAATGACTGTTGAAAACAAAATAAGTGGCTGAAGTGTTTCTAGTATTGTCACATGAATTTCATGGATTTTAATCCAAAGGCCTGTTGGAGAAAAAAGAGGTGCATGAGCATTTTTCTTAGGTGTGTGTTTCAGAAGTGTTGAAACAAAATCAGAATAAAATGTTGTGGTGAGCCGCCTTGCCACCATGATAAGATGGCGCTGGATTCCTGAAGTGCTTTCTAGGTAAACAAGCCCATATTTGGTTAAGCTAACTGTTGCAAATGGGAGCACCTATGAACATAGGCCAAGTGGCAGGAGTAGATTGGCTATTGCAATAGTATAAAAGTGTATGAATTCAGCTCAAGAGGTAGAAGAAGAAAAACCATGGTTTTATAATATTAAGGTCCTTATTAAACTGCTGAAGGAAGATTCCTGTGTCGTGCTTTCTTGCGGGCGAGGGACACGACAAGTGGTGCCGAAACCCAGGAAATCAGAACTTTCAGTGGTCAGGGGGTGCACCGGTAAGTACCACAGGTAAGTGGGGTCTGTGGACTAGGATTTAATCGACTTTGTATAGTCGATCAACAAAGATTTAATCGACTTTGTATAGTCGATCAGCAAAGATTTAATCGACTTTGTATAGTCGATCAACAAGATTTAATCAACTTTGTATAGTCGATCAGCAAAGATTTAATCGACTTTGTATAGTCGATCAACAAAGACTTTCATTCTGCTTGCTCTGAATGCTGCTTTCATTATGGGCAATTCTCCATCTAGTTCATTAGTACAGCCTTTAAATTTTTTGTTGCGCTCTAAAGAGCTCAAGGTTAAATGCAGTACTTTAGAAACATTCCTTGTAAGAATTGATAAAGCAGCCCCATGGTTTGCTGTCTCCGGAAGCTTGACTCCTGCCAGCTGGGATAAGTTGGGAAAAGATTTGGATTTCCTTCAGGAGCAGGGACAATTGGAGAAAGGGGTGATACCGCTATGGAAATTAATAAAAGGATGTATTCTTGATGGTAGATGTCAGGAAGCTATTCATAAAGGACAGGCAGTTCTTGAACAACTACATGAGGAGAAGTCTGAGGATTCTATGAGTACTTCCAGTAAACATAGTGCAGGAGAGCAGGTTTATGGAATTATTCCAAAGAGGAGACTGTACCCAGATTTAAAAGCCCTTAAACACCAGAAGAAACAGAGGAGTCAGAATCAGACAGTGATGAGAAAGTGAAAGAGCTAACGCAGCACTTACGGAAGGTGAAGATAAAAGAAGGGGGAACTAAGAGGCAAAAAGATTTTAGACAAAAGGACTATGAGGAAGAACAGAAGCCAGCTCTGGCCTATGATCCTCCCCCATATGTGGGAGGGGTTCCGAGCACGGGTAGAACTTTTAACTCTGCAGCTTGGAGGGCTGCCCATGTAGAGTTGGGGTTTGCCTGTCCTGTATTCCAGGACAATGATGGGGGAAGACATCAGGAACCCATAAAATTTAAAACAATAAAGAATATAGCAGAATCTGTCCGCACTTATGGTGTGGATGCTGCTTTTACTATCGCCCAAATAGAGGGGCTCAATAGATTCTGCATGACCCCCTCGGACTGGGCCAGTTTAGTGAAAGCTTGTGTTTCCCCAGGTAAATATTTAGACTGCAGAGCCTTCGTGTTAGAGGGGGCCAATGAACAGGCTGCACACAACCAAGCTATGGGCAAACCTGCCTGGGATGTGGATATGCTTCTGGGGCAGGGTAGATTTGCCAATCAGCAAACAGGCTTTCCATTAGAGGTTTATGAACAAATTAATAAGATCTGCATTGCTGCCTGGAAAGCACTTCCTAATAAAGGAGAGGTGCGAGGTAACTTAACAAAAATTGTCCAAGGCCCCACAGAAGCATTTTCAGATTTTGTGGCTAGAATGGTAAATGCAGCAGGGAAGATCTTCGGGAATGCTGATGCAGCTATGCCTTTAATTAAACAATTAGTATATGAACAATGTACAAGAGAATGCAAAAATGCTATTAACCTGATTTCTCAACCAGGAAGAAAAAGGGTTAAAAAGTCCTGGGTGATCCTCCCTCCCCCCTGCCTGGCCTTGCTGAAGCCTGCATTGGAATGTAAACTGCAACAGTCTCAGCGGGAAAGGGGGGTAACCTGAAGATAAGAAAAAGAAAACAAAAGGGTGTCTGTTTTAAACTTCTGGACTGCTACACAGAATTAACTCATTTTCCAGGATTCTTGTTTTGTTTTGTTTTTCTTTAATGCTGTATTTTTGAGCTCATAATTTTGATCTTGCATACCTAGGTTAATGATTTTTTTCTTTTTGATCAGTTCTATTTTTATTCAACTAAAGTTTTTGAACATCTGTTACATTGCAATGGAGATTCACCTATAAAGTTACAAGGCCTTTGATTTTGTGTTATTTCTATGTCGTGCTGTCTGGTGTCATGTTTTGTCTGTATCAAAACTGAGCGCTCCTAAAATTAAAATTTAAAAATGGATCCAAATACTTTTATTCACGTGATTTAAAAAAGGTTCAATTTAATTGAGTAAACTAATAAAAGTGAAATGTCTTTAAAAATAACTTGCAAGTCTCTAGGTGGTCAAACTAATGGAATGTTGATGTTAAACAATGTCTAATATCAATTGTTTCTAGGACTTTTCTTCAACAGGAAAGAGACAGCAAATACTGTTCAGGACACCTGCCTGCTTTCTTTGTTTTTACAGAATAAGTAAATTAGAGTTAACATATATGGGATTACTTAAATGTGTTTGTAGAGACATCTGATTAATTTACAAAGTTAAAATGCTAATTGTTAAATAATATCAAGTACTCTTAACTCCTTAAATTCCATGGAGTATCATACTTAAACATTATTGGTGCTTTCATAGGTTGGTAAATAAAAAGGGTTTAAACTTGCTTTGTGTCATCACTAAACTAAAAACAAGGTTACTAAGAGTTATGTCTTAACAAGTACAATTCTATATACAAAGGGTTCTAAAGGTTTCAACTGTGTTTCAATTAGAGTACTATAAACAACAAAATATTTAATCTTATTAAAATAGAGCAATTTATCTAAATTCAGAAATTTCATAAGAGTTGTTTCAGAATGTGAACAAAAAGGGGTCAACAGATAGGAAAGAGAAAATAAAAGGGTCTGGATATAAAAATATATTTAGTAAAAGGGAAAAGGAAATGTTTCTGGGTAAGAAAGTGCTTGTATGATGAAATACATGAGGGTCTAAGTAAGTGCTAAGAACGTCTATGTAAATAAAGGGCAAGTTTCAACATGTAAACAGCTAAAGCTATTAAAGGTTTTTCCTAAGGTGAAATACTAATGTTCTGATATACACCAAAGTTTAATCTACATGGTAAAATGACATGGTAAAATGGCAAGGATTTCTTAGAAACACTCATTTACTCTTAACTTTGTGTCTATTAAGTTTTATTCTTTAGAACAATTAGTCTTAAAAATTGGGGTGTATACAATTATGGTTAAATAACTGTTAAAGTATTGTACTGTGTTACAGAGTCTACATTTTTCTTAAGAAACTAAATTTGGTAAGAAAAAAGTGTCAAGGTAATTGTGAAATGGTTTCTAGTTGTATATGAAATGTGTTCATATTTTTCAGGTATACAAGTTTTTAAAGCAGGAAATTTATCAAGCTGTGCTATTCTCCAGATTAAACTTGTCTGTAATGGTAATCTTAAACTTATAAAGAGTAAATTTTAATTGGGGATTTATTTCTATCATTTAATGTTCTATTATGGGACATATTATCAGTAAGGTATATGTAACATTGGTTACTTATTTCACTGAGATAAAAATTTAAATGTAAATATATACCTAAGAGTTAGTGACAGCCTGATTTGTTTAAAGGTTCATATTGTAGAAGGTAAAAGCATTTTGCTACACAAAAGAAAAGTTAAAAGCTCTTTCAGCCTTTCTTTGATTGATTCCTGTTTTGGATATAATGTTAGACTGTGTTAACTAATGTTTATATGGACTCAGAAATCAATATATATAAACTTCTTAAAATGACATTTAAGAAAGAGTATAATGCATTATAACAAAAATGGGACAACAATGACTGAGATTGGGGTCCCTGACTTCATGACTGTAGCATGCCTGGTGCCTGGAAGTGTTCCTATGTAGGAGCACAAGATGCCTAACTGCTGTGGCAGTAACCTCCCTGGGGAGGCTCTGTACAGGAGTCCTATCAGCTCTTACATTGATATCAAGCACACAGCTCTTGGGCAGAAAGAAATTGTTTTGCTAGATAACCAGTGTTTCATCAGTTCCCTTCTCTAGTTCCTGCCCACCTTACAGTAACTTTGGACAGTGGACTTCTTTGAGAACTACACGGGGTTCCTAACATTTCACTTTGCAGTTTTGGGAAAAAGTTATGTAGATGTTCTAGTCTCTGTAACTCTCCTGAAAACAAAGAATAATGCTTACATAGTCTTTAACTTAATAATAAGACATGTATAAATGTTGCTAACATAACTCTTTAGATCTACATTTCCATCAGAGAACAGAGCTCCATCTGATCTCAGCTTAATCTTCAAAATCTGTGTTTATAAACCTTTATTTTCTAATACTCCTTTGACCCTCACTGAACTTAAAAATTTGGTCATGCTGGTCATGGCAAAAGGGACAAAAATTAGTTGTAGAATTAGAACACTTAAGATTTGTAAGGAGCCACGCCTTACCTGAGATAAGGCTCTGCCTCCTACCTTACTGCATGTTAAAGTGACTCCAAAATAAGTCAGACTTCAGCTTATTTAAAGTTATAATCAAAAGATTGTTTTTTTTTGTTGTAAAATTACTATGATCTCAAATAGGGAATATAATGTGGTTCTCAGTCAAAATTCAAAATAGCTATTATACAAGCAGAATATATTTTTACTCTTACTTATTTCATTTTGTAAAACTGTTACCTATTAATGTTTTGCAGAAGTAGCTGCTTCAAGAACACGCAACCTAGGTAACTTGTGATAATAAGCCATCACCTAACAAATAGTGGTAACAGATACCAAAACAAATAGTGGTAACTTCCAGAACTAATGCAGACTCCAGTTAGATAAAAGGATAAATAACTGTAAAGTTATGGACATTAAAGTTAAAGTCCAGTACTCTTACTTTATGACTAGTGAGACTGGCTTGCTGGATGATTAAGATCAAACTTAGAGATTGGAATTAAATACAGAAGGCAAGATAGACCAGTATTTGGATCTTTTGCCCTCAGTCAGCCTGAACCCAGGGAATAAGAGGACTTCTCTAAGGAGCACTTAAGGTGTTGGAAACTGTAGGTGCCATCAATCCTAACATCAAAGTTTCATCTTTATTTACTCAGTTACAAAATTTGATTTTGGGCCATTCTGCACCCTTTTATCCTGTACAAATAAGAGCTCATACGTCTCTCCCTGGACCTATTGTTGAAGGAAACACAAGGTCAGATGCCGCTACCCGCACAATTTGTTTTCTTTCTTCTCTTGACAGTGCTCGAGACTTTCATAATAAGTTTCATGTTAACTCCCAAACACTTCGTAAGCGCTTCTCTATTCCTCGAGCAGAAGCGAGACAGATTGTCTTAGATTGTTCCCATTGTGTTCCATTTCACCATCTCCCTTCTCTTGGTGTTAACCCCCAAGCCATGCAACCTCTTACAATTTGGCAAATGGATGTAACTCATATTGCAGAGTTTGGTTCCCTAAAATATGTTCATGTCTCAGTAGATACTTTCTCTGGAATTATGCATGCCTCTGCTTTGGCAGGAGAAAAAGGCCATCATGTCATCTCCCATTGCCTAGAGGCTTGGGCTGCCTGGGGCCTTCCATGCTCCTTAAAGACAGATAATGGGCCGGCGTACACTGGTCAACAATTTACCTCTTTCTGCTCCACTATGGGAGTGCAACTGACTCATGGCTTGCCTTACAACCCCCAAGGTCAGGGAATCGTGGAGAGAGCTCATAGAACGATCAAAGAACTTTTGCAAAGACAAAAAGGGGAAATAGGAGCAAGCCGTACTCCTAAAGAGCGTTTGTCTTTGGCTCTTTTTACCATTAATTTTTTAACTTTGGATGCACATGATAATTCTGCGGCTGACAGACATTGTTCGCCGCCTGCCCCCCCTTTTCTATTTCTATTATCAAACAGTTCAGAAGTGATTTTAAATTGTTCTAATGATAATATTACCTGCCTGCTTTCAGAGTGTTGGAACGGTAGTGAATCTGTTGCTGTGATTGTAAAGGTACCCACCTTTGTACCTGTCCCAGTGGAGGTCAATCCAGATAATTTTCCGTTGGTGAACCTCTTCAGAGAAAAGAGAGACTTTGGCATTACCGCAGCCATAATAACTGCTATTGCTGTCTCTGCTGCTGCAGCCACTACCGCTGCTCTAGCCATGACCAATCAAGTTCAAACAGCACAAACCATTAATCAAGTCATACAGCAAACTGCACAGGTGCTAGAATCCCAGGACCGCGTCAACAGACATATCCTATCAGGGATCTTGGCGGCGAATCAAAGGATAGATTTACTACAAGTACAGTTGGATGAACTTTTCAACATTGCACAAGTTGGATGCATCGGGAATCATAAACACATGTGTTTAACTCCAGTAAGATATGAAGAAGCAAAAAATCAAAGCCACTTGATTTCCACCTTTCTTGCAGGCAATTGGTCCCTAGAAGCTGAAAAGATGATGACTCAACAATTATTGAAGATTGCGATTTTAAATGACACCCGTGTTGAGCCTGTTACTTTGAGTCAGTTCTCTAGCTGGCTCACCTCTGTCTTTAGTTATTTTAAAGAATGGGTTGGTGTGGGGATTTTTGAATGTATTTGTTTTGCAGGCATTTGCCTTTGCCTTTGGTTTATTTGCAAGCTAAGAGTGCGTCAAGCACGTGAAAAGGCGGTGTTAATTCAAGCTGTGTTAGCCATTGAACAAGGGGTGTCACCTTCTGTGTGGTTGGCTAATCTGGCACGGGAATAAGTGACATTTTTAATATATCTCTGTTAGAGTTAGAATTATCATTTACGCTAGATGTCTGCAGAGTACTGCTGTAATTATTATGTACTTTTCTTTGAGGACTGTGAATTTACATCCTAGGGATTTCTTGTACTAATTAAAGCTTCAATTACCTTGTAACTTCCACCTTTAATCTTGAGCTATAACAATAATGTTAGAGGAGAGAACTGTTACTGTATGCCTTGTGTTCATTATGATGCCCCTGTATTGTGCAGCGTTGGCAAGAAGAGTAATGTGTTTTCCTACCTCAGGCCTTTGCAGTTGCGTAAGCTGGATAAGCTCCCCCTAGTATGGTTTTCCATACCGCTATGTCTTCATGGACACAGGATGCGAGGCAAAGCACTGCACTTGAGAGTTTTATTTTTAAACCTCAAGGAAGGCATGCCCTATTGCATGTGGGTTTGATGTCCACATCCCACCCTATGAAAAAAGGCATCGGCTTAGGTGATATTAGGCCCAGAGAAGGCGCCACTCTGGGACTGACGTTCACTATTTGCCACTTTTGCACAGTAGGATAGGGCCTCTACCTTCACCTGTGTTCATAAAATAAAGAAGGGGGAGCTGTGGCGAGCCGCCTTGCCACCATGATAAGATGGCGCTGGTTTCCTGAAGTGCTTTCTAGGTAAACAAGCCCATATTTGGTTAAGCTAACTGTTGCAAATGGGAGCACCAATGAACATAGGCCAAGTGGCAGGAGTAGATTGGCTATTGCAAGAGTATAAAAGTGTATGAATTCAGCTCAAGAGGTAGAAGAAGAAAAACCATGGTTTTATAATATTAAGGTCCTTATTAAACTGCTGAAGGAAGATTCCTGTGTCGTGCTTTCTTGCGGGCGAGGGACACGACAAAATGTTTCAAAAATTTTAGCAACAAAATTTTATTGAATCTTTCCTTTTTTTCATAGACATTATTACAGTGATGAAGTCAAGCAAATACAGGAAAAGTAGCACTTCATACCTAGAAGTGGCCATGTTCTTGATTGTGGGCTGGTCCAAGACAAAAAATGTTACAGAATTGATGTTGCCGTCTCCCATTCTATCCACAGGGCTTGCTATTCACATATCCATTAGTTTTATTCTCTGTTTCACTTTTAAGTTATTATTTCTAGAAAGATAAAAACCAAACAAAATTATTGATATTTTATTTACTAAATTTTATTGGAACTTCTGAATTTTTTATAATAGAACATTTGCATATAACCTTGGTCAGAGAATATCTCTGGTGTTTATCTTCAGTGTCTAAAAAAGTATGTTGTAACATGGTTGGATAAAAGGTCCAAGAAGGCCTTTGAAATATTTGGGGAACTATTTCAAACTCATGCTTCTATTTGTAGAAATATTGTTTTTAAATTTTAAACATAACTTTTAGTCTTCTGTATGTAATACATTTGGATCAAACACCTAACTTAAATTTATTGTGGTTATAAAAATTCATCAGTTATTTCCAACTTGCTTACTGTGTAAAATCTTAAGTGGTTGGAATTGCCAAGTTATATTAAATTATTTACAAATATATATTAAAGTAGATATTCAAAAATATCTTTAGCTTAGAGAAATTTGTCATTTTATTTACCATGATAAATAAAATTTTTATCATTTTCAGCTTCATTGTTGTAAGATATTCTAAGGTTTACAAGTGTAAGTCATTTTAAATTTTACTTTTTATGATTTTTATTAACTTTTCCCTCCTATAATCTGGCAAAATTCTCAAAACTGAGGGCCTTAAACAGAGTTTAAACTAAGCTAGCAAAGACAAAAACAGGAAGAATACAGTTGACAAAATCCTCTTTCATCTCTGTGTACATCAATGGTAGCTGTCTTTTAAAAACTCATCACTAAAACTGCTTTTTGAAAATTTCCACTGAACTTCCATCATGCCATTAATACAGGTAATTGATTTTACAGACAGCTTTAATTCTCATGATGGGTCTGAGACATAAATACTTAGAAGAAAAGGAGATGGACAAAAATCTTACTTCTTGACGAAATCTAGGTAGCAGAAGATAAACTAAAATTTCTTTGGGAAACTTTTTATATTTACATTTTATTCAGGTCTCTGAATTAAAATCATGTTCAAACTTGAATATTTATTGACATATAAACAATCATTTCAATAGTCCTTTCTCTACATCAAAAAGTGTAAAGGGTACCCACTCCTGATGTCACGAAAATTGATTTTAGCAAGTACAACAATATTTTCTGTTCTCAACTAATAATGATAACTGGTATTTACTGAAAACCTACCAGGTGCCATTGTGTAAATGTCTACAATGTTATTTAGTTTAATTCTCAAATATTATTTGCATAAATAGAGCCATAGAGAGATTTACTTCACAAAATGAAATAGCTTAAAGCAGAAGTGCTAGAATCTGAGAAGGGAGAGAGTACAGTTCTGAGCTTAATAATATTCTGAAATTCTATACACCTGCACAAAGACCTGGAAATTGTGATCCCTATGTAACAAATGGATGGAAGTCACTTTTTGGTCTTAGGCCTTCTGTTTTTGGCTACCTCAAGATAGAAGAATTTCTGACATGATTATTTTTATTATGGGTTTGGGAGAGAAAAATCATGAACAGTTTTGGATGTAAAGGTAGAATGTCTATTTCACAAGTGCTAAAAACAAGTATTCCAATAAAAGTTTACACTAAGGTGAGCAGTACAGGGGTCATAGTGTACTTCTTCAAATTTTAACTCTCAATCTGAAATAGTATTATCATATAAATATTAAGAAACACGAATGTGTCTTCTGGCTATAACAATAATGCTATTATTATCTGGAATTGCACTACACTAAAATAAATAAAATTCTAATATTTTAGTTTAATGTGATTACATTATAATTTCACATAACAGTGGTTCTCATTGTGATATATTCCTCCTTCCATGTATTATTATTTACTCCAATTTATTCCCTAGTACTTTCCTTGACCTCTTTTCCACCCTTGTCCTGTTCCTTTTCCTCTACTCTTCTGGTCTTGTTTTAATTTATTTACATTTTTTATTGGTGCATTATAATTATACATAAATATGAAATTCACAATGGTATCTTCACAATTTATACAGCATATTTTTTCAATAGTATTGCCCAGTTCTTTCCCTTTCCCTCCCTACCTCCATCTTGATCCCCTACCTCTCCTCTACTGACTTCCCTATTTATCTCAGATGCTCCTTTTCATTCCTTTTTTCTAACTTATGTGTCTGACGATAAACTAACTGACTAAATTAAAGACAATAGTCTCCCAAAATAAACTACTATACTATACTTGTACTGTAGTTTATTTCTTCCAAATTTTAAGAAAATGGGTATGTTAGGATCTGTTTAATGGAAGGAAATACCATGAAATATTGCAAAATAATACTTTCCCTCCCCTTTTTATATAGAGAGGTGTTATGGTTACATTTTGTGATAGAAATTGAAAATATGCCTCAAATATCCATTTAAAATTGTAGTGAAAACTAATAAACAGAAGCTTGTTCAAAATCTTTCTTATGTACACAAAATTTGTTGCTGTTAAATTGATTATTGAATAACATATGACATTTGTGATGGTTTCAGTGGGTGTGAGGTTGTTGCCAGAAGCTCAGTCCTTGTCCCTGATGCCAATCCAATAATGAGGATGTTTTTTGGAAAAGGAAAAGATGGTTTATTGTCTTGATAGCAGAGGAGAAATGCAGGGGACACCTGTTCCAATGACTGTGATTTTGCCCATAATCAGGAACTGCATGTTTTTATAGAAGTGTTTGAGAGAAAATGAGTTCAGGAAGGAGATTTCAGGAAGGAGAAGATCAAGGCAAAGAAGATTAGGGATGAAAAGTTTAAGGTTAAGATCAGGGAGAAGTTTAGAGAAAAGAAGATTAGGGAGAAGATTAGGGAAATGGCTAGGAAAAAGAAAAAAATATATAGTGACAAGGGATATTCAAAGCATCAAGTGATCCTCTGTTACATTGCCCCACTGTGAATTTTGAGCTTCTATTTCTATGGAAAGTGGGCAGCAATATCTTCAATCTATTTTATCCTGAAAGCAGGGAAAATTAGGGAAAGTATCCCAAAGTCCTTGTTCTCTATCAGGTGGGACATGGGCAGTTAAGGGTATTCAGCATTAGAGTAGTCCAGAGGTCCACAGTGGCAGATGACATGTGACTGAACTATCATACATAGGGCAGGTTTGTGCTAAGTTCACAATAAACAGGAAAGTAAATCAATACTTTTGTAAATAATAAACACAAAACAATTAGTATTTCAGTCTCCAAAAACCATGTGGACTATAACTCATAACCTTATCAGTGAAGAACAGATCAAACTCATCAATGTAGGAGGTTAGGAAGATTTGTAGGCCTATGAAATCAGATGGATATTAACTCAGGAGAAACTTGCAACTCTTTTCATTATTATTAGGCACTTTTACATAAGAATATTTCCATGAAAATCTCCAGATTTACTTACTTTTGGTAGGGCTCACACAAGTGTACTTCTTAAGTTATATTAAAAACCATTGCTTTTCCTTTTAAATATCCATGTAGGACTGTGCTCAGGCTTTACTCTCCTGTCAGGTGTTTGAGGAAAAGTTTGTCAAAACTGATCTTTGTCCTGTATACTCTTCAATATCAGCTGAGATTCCTCAGAGATCACTCTTGGGGACAAGGTGTCAAGCATCCTGGCTTCTTTTGTTTTCCTCTACAAGATGTGCCAACTGTCAGGATGGGTCCAGGTCTGGCTGACCATATGTGGCTTCTCATGGATGCATCAGGCTTATTTCCATTGCCATTGACCTGTCTCTTAGTAGAATGTGTGCTGACTAGCTTCCTGTTCTCTAGGGTTCTCTCAATCTCCCTTATCAGCAGATCAGTTTACTCACCAGAGGTACAGGGCCCAGAGAGTGGTCCTGTCATTCTTTGAATCCTGGATGACTTTAGACTGAAAAACCAAAATACTGGCTGCTTTTGCCTTGGCCTTTTCATTTTTTTGCATTGTTCACCATGTTTTTGAGTTTAAATACCAGGCAAGACAGTTTCACCTGTTTAAAGAGAGAGTAACAGGTTATAACTTCAGTGTATACAATTGTACAGATTCCCCTTTAATTTAATTGAGGTTAGTATTAGCAATGGAAGTAAGCATTTTATACTCTCTAGATTACATGGAAAATACAAAATAAAATTAACAGAGCAAAAACAAATCTTCAGTTTTTGTGATGGCTATGAACCAAGAAAAATGACTTTTGTATTCTTGAACCTTTAGGTATATACTATATTCCCTGTCTGAGATAAAAATAATCTTTACAAAAAAAATCATTTTTTTGAACACAACTTTAAATAAACTGATTTCTAGACTATTTTGGAGATATTCTAACATGGAGTAAGTGGGAGGTAGAATCTTATCTCTGATAAGATAAGACTCTCCTCACAACCAACACAATACAACATTACATTTGAAAACGTGAATCAAAGACAGACTGAGACAGCTTTTAACTTTATTTTTGCATAAAAATTGGCAGAATACTTCCATGTTTTACAATATCACCTTTAAACAGATCAGGCTCTTTTTAATATCTTCCAAAAATGCATTTAAATATCAATTCTAATGTGAAGAATCACACAAAATTGTACATAAAACTTATTGACAACAGATTAATTTAGCTATAAAACATCAAATGCATGAATAAATACCAATCAAATTTATTATTTCCATACAAATGCAAGACTTTCGCTACACCAAATTGTACTTTGGAGAATACCAACATGGCAAAGTGATCTTTGAAGATGTTTTACATTTGATTAAGTTTAACTATTAAGTTAGAGTTTAGAATACAAAGTGTATGGTGAAAATAATCACAGGTCAGCATGGATTAACAAAAATAAAAAGATAGCCTTAAATCTCTTACACATTTAGAAAACAATGTTAATGATGAGAAATTACCTTAGTCAAAGCACACAGATGCAGAGAGGTCCTCAAATGACAATGTAGCCTTTCTATGTTATATACAATGTATCAGAGAGCACTTATTGGTATCTTGCCAGTAAGCCTATATAAACTTTCATTTTATAAATTTTTACAGAAAATTTAGACAAGGCTTAGAGAGATAGAGTTCTCAGGTGCATTTATATATACCATGTCACATATATTTAGGGTGTCCACTATATTGTTAAAAACTAAGTAACAGTTGTTTGTTCAAACAGTTATTGATTCTGCAACTCTCTCCAGACATTTAGTTGGATGAGAAACTGTTATAGTAAGAATTGCTTTGCCCCAGTAATAAATATTCCCTGGAAAAATGGGATCCACTGTTAGATCTTAAAAGGAAAGAATATTCCTGTCCCCATTTCAGAAACTGAGAGCTCTTGAATGTACAGCCACATCCTTTGTGAACAGCAAACTCCACCCTCCATGGAAAATGCACTGGAAGGCAGGGCAGAGACCAGGTTCAATTTGACCATTTTTACAACCTAGGCAGATTTTCTGGGATCCCCCTCAGCTTAGGTGTAGTGTACTTGACTTCAATGAGATGATCTGCAACTTCCTGGGCCCAAACTGAGATTTGGAATCTTCAACTTAGTTCCTGATGCTTCAGACCCCTTTTATGCAACTGCACAAATGCCTGTACAGAAAGAATCTCTTTCATATACTTTAACCCTGGCAGAATAACTTAATGTCAAGATTGTATAATAATCCAGAAAAACCATTTAAAGTCCAGATTTTTTAGCAGTAAACCCTCTTTCTCTTAGGCTTATTCCTATAGGATCAAATTCCAGATTTTGTTACAGTAAACTATCATACTCTAGACACACTTTTACCTATATGTACAGACAAGAGAGGATCACCAAAACTAGGACTAACATATGGGAACCTTTTAAACAGACAAACCTGCATGAGCAAATTTCTTTCATTTACTTTAACTTGGACAGATCAACTCCAAAGGAAAGATTGTACAATAATCTAGGAAGTAATTTAAAAGTCAGATTATTACAGTAAAAAACATTGTCATAGACTTAAAGGTGGTACTATTTTCAACTCACTTTATCTCCAGAAGACCAATACCAGCTGCAATCTTGTACAAAAGAGAAACAGAGAGAAATAACCAGAGAGGAACTCCAAAATGATGGCCAACAGATGGAAAATCTTTAAATTGACTATGCAAGATCTTTCCGAAAAGACTAACCATAGAACCAGTGAAGTACCAGTCCTATCTCAAAAGGGGCATTTGTATATACAAATAAACAGAAAATCAGAAGGAATTCCAAAGATCAAGGTCAACAAACAGATGAGAATCTAGAAGAGATTAGAAGGGTGTACTTATCTCTAGGTTCTTAAATCTCACTGAATCATGACTCCCACACAACTGGAGCCACAGATGTCCCAAGAAGAAGCAATCAGATGTTCCCACAAAGAAGAATTAGGTGTATGGAATCAAGGGTCTTGGTGAGTACACCAAATGGCCAAGGCCAAGACCAAATGGCAAAGGATGTCACAAATTCTTGTATTCAGTTTCCTTTTTCTCAAAGTAAAGAAACTGATAGAGCAACTTGTGCAGCTCAGGGAGAGAAGGCAGGAAGTCCCCAAAGCTCAAAGAGGTTCAACAGTTCTTGGGACAGTCCTTAATCCCACGCTCTATTCACAGAACAGCTGCTCTGGTTCAATCTAAGGAAAACTCACACCATCACCAAATTCTTCAGCAGTATGCTCTCAATAAACTCACTATTCATCTTTTATTCTCATCATGGAAGTGGGAGTCACTTGAAGGCCAAGCCTGATCAAGAACCTGGAGCAAGGACTGTTCTCAGGTCCCATCTAGAGTGCCAAATTTATTGCCAAAAGCTCAGTCCTTATTCCAGATGCCATTCTAATATTGAGGACACAGTTTTGAGTGAAAGGAAAAAGATGATTTATTGCTTTGGCAGCAAGGGAGAAACAGGGAACTCCTGTCCTAAAGTCTGTGATTCTCCCATCAGCAGAAACAGGAGGCTTTTACAGGAGTGATTCAGAGAAAATGAGTTTATAGAGGAGATTTCAGGAAGGGAAAGATCAAGGAAGAGGAAATCAGAGCGGAGAAGGTAGGAAAAAGAAGATTAGGGAGGAGAATTTTAGGGAAAAAAATGAGGGAGAAGGTCAGGAAAAAGGTGGGGAAAAAGGTAAAAATATCTAAGTTTCAAAACTACAAAAGATATAGAAAAAGTATCATATGATGTGTTACAAGGTGAGTAGTCAATTCTTTTCTGTTAATCCTTTATGATTTCTTTATGGTTATTAAAAGAGAAAACATTAACTTCTTTCTAAAATTTTATGCTCATTAAACTGCCTGTTTTTTTAATTAAAACTTTATTTTTAAAAAATATTGTACCTTTCTATCATGTAGTAATTAAAGCCCATCTGTTTTAAATACTTTTTCCAATTTAGTATGGAAAGACTGACAATAAAATCAAAATAATACTCAGCAAATACTGTCACCATTCAGCATGAAATGGACAAAATATATTATTTTAGTCAATTAGAAAAGCACAATTAAATCCTCTGTATTTTACTTACTAATAATCACCTAGTTCAATGGAATAAATATGTGGCAACTGGTCAATTACTTATCCCAATTTAGTTTATTTTTGTGAGCTCATTTTAATGACTGAAAGCAGTTTCCTAAAGAGTCTGAAGAAGAACTTATAAAATGAAGAACCGAGGGCTGCCGCTTGCCTCTTATGGCTGAGAACAAATGGTCTTAATACTGAACACTAACTGCTGGTCTCAGATTATTTCAACAAATTAAATAATCCAGTACATCACCCAGTCTTTTGCCTAAGTGTGACACATAAAAAGAAACACTTTTGGTATTTCAGAGGTTGTTTCTCTTTGGTTGCTGCTTATTTTATGAAATTATTATTTCCATTAAGATGATTTGTGAATATGATTAAACATTTCTGATGAGATCAGACATGTAGAAAACACTGAAAAATTGTGGTCAGAAATTTTGCAAGATAGCTGCATTTAATAATTATTATTTCATTGAATATTTCTGTTTTAAGGGTTTTGGATTTTTACAAATAATAAATAATAAGTAATAATAATAAATAATTATATGTGACTCATATTTTGAAATATCTAATAAAAATAAAATTCTTAAAAGCCTTTTAGGAACTGATTACCTAAAATAATGTTTACATCAATGGATATATAATTTGTGACTTCATGAAAACATTTAAGTGACCTAAAAAGTTATTTCACAAGCAGTATGTGGAAAACACATGGTGTAAATTTATTTGAGATCAGGAAGATCAAAATTAAAAGTCATCTGTAGAAGTAGATTGTGGGCAAATTTTTCCCAATTTATCTAAAAAAAGCAATATTTTAGTAGAAAAGAATATACGTAAAAGAATTTTAGCAAAGCATATTAACAAAACAGAAACCCATTTGGATGCTTGCAAAATTTAGAGCAATAGACACCTTTAGATAAAGAAATAAATGGTCTTCTATTTTGAAGATTACCATAATTGCTAAGACATTGATCCAGAAAATATGAAGAAAAATGAATTCCTCCCTAACAATTGAATGTAATTTATGAACAAATAGACTTTATGGTCCTATAGAGTTTGGTAATTTGAATATCATAATAAGCCTTGTCTGCTTATTGGCCTCTAGACTGAGCACAGACTAGGCACCTGAAAAGAATGTGGTCAAGTGGGAGGATTTAACTGTAGGAATTCAGTCCTGTGTTCACACCTCATCTCTGCCAAGTGCCAGTATATGATGAACATCCTGAGCCCAAGTGTTCAATATGTAAAACACTTTGAGAGATTGTTAAGAAAATTAAATTCAAATACATCTGACTCTCTTAGTATAATACCTTAGGTATAGAACCCATTCAAATTTTATAAATAAGTTAATGATGAATATTCTATATTTAAAAAGTAAGGACTTGTTCCTATACAAATAGCTTTCCTAGTTAGAGCTTCAGTTTTCCCTAATGCAAAACTTTGGATGGAGAGATTTTTCTTTCTCTTTACTTTTTATAATATCTTATTCAATTACAAAGTTGCACTGAAAGTATTTATTCCATTGAAATGCATTCTCATTGTTTTCTTAAATTATATTTTAAGAAATTCAGATGTGCAGAATGGCAATTGCCTATAATCCTGACTATTTACAGGTATTTGAGGGAGGAGAATCCCAATTTTGAGACCAGTCAAGGAAACCTCACAAGACTTTTAGCAACTTAACTAGACCCTGTATCAAAATAAATGTTAAAAAATGAAATAAAAAAGACTGGAAATGTAGCAAGGTGTTAATATGCACCTGAGTTCAATCCCCAGTCCAAAAACTAAAACTTTGAATTACTCAATACACATTGTATTCCAACTTTTACTCAATGAAATTTCTTTTCTCATCAAAAGTAAAGGTGAACTAGGTGTGGTGGCACATATCCATAATCCCAGTTGTGGGAGTTTGGGACAGGAGGATCAAGAGTTCAAGCAGGTCTCAGCAAGTTAGCAAAATCCAAAGCAACTCTGCAAAACCCTGTCTCTAAATGAAATAAAATAAGTGTAGAGGACATGGCTTAGTCAGTGCTTAAGCATCCATGGGTTCAATTTAAATACCAAAAAAAAAAAAAAAGATGAAGTCAATGGTTAAAAAAACCTACATGGTTAAAACTTCTAAGAAATTCAGAAGAAAAGAATGCAGTCATAGAGGTAGCAAACTCCACTTGATTTATACAGTAGGATATGAAATAAAATGGACCTGTTTTCAAATGTGGACTCAATTAACTACTATACTGGTAATCTAGGAGAAGTCACTTAATTTCTCTCAATATCTAAATTTTACATACTGAGAGAATTAACAGCTTTGAATAGTTTTAATGTTTGATATCTTTAAACTAATGCCTATCATACCACAAGATCCTAATAAATGCTTATTTTATTTTTATTAACACCATTCATATTAATTATTACATTTTGTCAAATTTTGACTTATCCCTACATGTAATTTATTTATACCATGGCTCAATTTTTGTGTCAGTGTGTAGATAATAAATTTAAAGCATTTACTATTCTCTAGTGACTAAATTCTCAATGTTCAGAACAAATTTTAAGAACATTCTTACTTGATGTTTGAAAAATAACAAGGCTGGGTATTATCTGCATTGGCATTTAGTGTGTAAACCAAGTGAATGCTCTTAGGAATAACTAAAATATATTCCAAATATATATTTACCCAAAGGTCTGTAAATATTATGTACCCTGCTCTTACTGGAACAATGACAATAACCTTGTGTCTACCTGCTTTTCTTTTGACCACCCTCCAACTTGAATAAATTTGAGTAGGTTGAGTAGATATTATTTTCTAACTTGAGTATATATTTCAAAGTATTATTATGTTATATCACTTTCCAATGACCACTCTGAAAAATAAAAGCAAAGTTCCTTATGATTGTCATTGTGGTTTCAAGCTTTGAAGATTTCTCTAAATGATAATTGCTTCCTGATATTTTCATTCTTCTATGCATCCTTCCATGCCATACCAAAGTTTGTTTTTCTAACCAAGAGCACACATCAGAGATCGTGGTACATTACTTCAGAAAGATGTTTCACTATAAAGAAAGTGAACTACCATAGACCTACCATGTTACAAGAAGACCTACCATGTTAAAGTGACCTACCATGTTACAAGAAGAACTGTGCAGAGGCTCACATGGAAGAAATTAAAATACCTGCCTAGCAGCCAGTGAGGATATATGGTGGCCAGCACACTTACCCATGAGTTTGAAGTACATCCATGAATTGATCCTTGATGTGACTACGACCTCAGGTTGTACCTTGAGCCAAAAACACCCCCCCAGACACTTCCAATTCCTGATTCAGAAAAAGTACAGGAGATGGTTAGATTTAAAATATTATGTTGGGGGAAATTTTGATATACAGTTCTTTCTCCCACTTCCTGAGTGGTAAACTGTTTGCATCCTAGACTAATTTTTCCCCCTTGCTACCCCTAAATACCCTCTGACTTTTAATTTACATTATACCCTAATTTCTCCACAGTGCTAATAAAATACACTCCATCTTTTATTTTACATAGAACCCTATTTTTTTAGAGCACTAATTACACATCTGTAATTTCCCCCATGGTCATTTAAAATATAAAAATCACATGAAAACATAACATCCAAAAGAACAGGGAGCAGATCATCAATTCTTTATTCCATCTCCTATATTTATTCAGGACATGGCAAAAAAAAAAAAAAAAAAAACTCAATAAAAATGTATTGGACACTAACCAAGTGAATCATATTTTGAAAAAATCAAACAAATAGAACTGCAAGTATTAACTAAAATGATAGAAGTGAGATACTTTCAGTGAAATCATTGAGTAGAAAAGGTATTTTGCTAGCAGAGATAAAATATTTAATAATAACTGGAAGAGAGTGTGCAATATACTTATTAGATTTTGGTCACAATAATTAGATAATTGTAGAGAAAGAAATGTAACTTCTCCCTCTGCAGAGCTCTTTTCAGTTTTACCTGTCCATTAATCAGCAGAGTACTATGGGGCTACTTTTTGAATTATTATCTCTTATTTTCTGAACCATCCTTCACAGTCCAGGAAAAATCTGACCCCATCCCTGTGGCAGGCGGACCCAGAGGTAGAGAAAAAAATGAATTTGAGCTTCCTGTTCCCAAGTGAGAAGACTCTTACAGCAGGTTAATTTGTAGTATTTAAACATACACAGATAAACCTGGAAAAACAGGCCACAGGATGAATATTTTAGACAACCTCCCATTTGGAGTTCCATTGTAGCAACCTGCCCCCCACACACACTGTCACACTCTCACAACATCATAAATAGTCCCAGGATAATCCTCCAGGTGCCTATTTTCTGGCACCAAGATCTCTTTAGAACTGGTGTCCTTTAAGTAATAATGATGAGATTTTGCAGATGCACAGGAATAATTTAAAAAGCCCATTTTGAAAAAATACTTAATCTTTCTCATTGGACACATTTTATAACTTGTGAAAAAATTCTTGACATTTCTGGTATAAAACAATTCTAAAATATCAAACGTTTATAGTAAAGCTAAAACTGTCCTAAGTAATTTTTACCTTGAATGTTTGTTTTTGAGATAAATGTGCTTTCAAAAGTTTCATTTGTTAATTTCTCCATTTCTCCAAGGTTTTGTTTTGCTTTCTAGTTTTAAACAGACAATGTTAATACCACTCCAAATGGCGGAATTCTTATATAAAGAGAACATGTAAAGCTACACTTTTCTATGAATATTAGTTCCCTTGAAGAAGACTCCAGCCCTGACACACTCACCTAATGCATTTTTTATAGCTCCATGGCAAATCTAAGATAAGGTTGGAGCTATAGAGAAAATTTTATGTATTTATTTATTTCAATGTCATTAGTATTCCTGTTACAGTGTGGTTTCTAGGAGTCACAACACTGTAGCCAGTATATCAAAGAGGAAGCATCTCCAGTTTTCCTGCCAAGGATGATTCTTTATCCCATGTGATAAGATTGGCAGATTATCAGTGAAGAGCACTCAAGTGCTTTTTGCTTTCTTCTATGCAGAAGTGATTAAATGGCATGGGTGAATAACCTTTCACCTGGAAAAAAACTTGCTTGTTTGAGCACTACCTAAGAGCAGACAGAGATGTGTATGCCTGGAATCTGAAACCAAAGCAAAGTAAGTAAGTAAATATAAAGGATTTACTGAAAAATATAAAGGATTGCTGAAAATCCTGTTTCAAGGCATCATTTATGTAGTTGCAGAAATGGTCCTTGTACTATCTTGGGTACCAGTTCTATGAAGAGTGTCTATGAGCACAATTTCTCTGAAATTTTCAACATCTCCAAAGCTAAAGAGTGGCCCCTGAGGGAATACTCATCTTGGCCAACAGTTTGTGATGAGTGCAAGTACTTCTCACCCTGATTTGTCATCAGACCTTGAGAGTCCCTCAGTTGAAGTGAGTTTACATGTGTTAATTGGCACAATTATCAGTACATGCTCTATCTGACAAAACCCTCGGCCTCAGTGACCTAAGACATAATTACCTCTCATTTTCCAGAAGTCCAGTATGGGTCTGGCTGCCTTTCTCCATAAGAAATGTGGGTTCCCCAGATGGACACTCAGCCAAGTTCTTTAAGACCTTCCAAGAAGATAATATCAATACTCCTCAAATATTTTATTCAGTGGAATAGTAGTTAATCCTTTCAAATACATTCTATGAAACTAGTGTCACCCAAAGGATAGTGCACTATAATCAAAAGTGGATTTATCTAATGGATGAAAGGTTGGTTCAACATCCAGAAGTCAATAAATAAAATTCATCACATCAATGGACTTAAAGGTAAGAATCATATGATCATTTCAATAGCTGCAGAGAAAGCATTTCATAAAATCCAACACCCCTTCATGCTCAAAATACTAGAAAACAATTGGGGTAGTAGAACATACCTCAACATTGTAAAGGCTGTCTATGCTAAGCCCACGGCCTACATCATTCTAAATGGAGGAAAACTGAAAATATTCCCTCTAAAAACTGGAAAAAGACAGGAATGCCCTCTTTCAGTGTTTCAATTCAATGTTGTCCTTGAAACTCTAGCCAGAGAAATTACTAGCAGAAAAAGTAAAGAAGGAGGTATCAAAATAGCAAACTTTGAACTATACTACAGAACAATAGTTACATAAAAGACATGGTATCATCACCAATAGACAGGTATACCAATAGTACAGAATAGAAGACACAAAGACAAACACACATAAATACAGTTTTCTCATACTACACAAAGGAGCCAAAAACATACAATGAAGAACATATAGCCTCTTTAACAATAGGTGCTAGGAAAACTGGAAATCCATATGCAGCAAAATAAAACTAAACCCCTATATTTCCACCTGCACAAAACTCAGCTCAGAATGGATCAAGGACCTAGGAATTAAACCAGAGACCCTGCACCTATTAGAAAAAATTTAGGTCCAAATCTTAATCCTATCCACTTAGGACCAACCAAAGAACTCCTTACCAAGAAGGAGGAAGTAGGAGGGAGGGATCACAATGCAGACCTTCAGAGCAATAGTAACAAAAATGGCATGGTACTGGCAAAAGAATAGACAGGTAGACCAATGGTACAGGATAGAAGACACAGAGACATACCCACATATGTACAGTTTTCTCATACTAGACAAAGGTGACAAAAACTTAAAATGGAGAAAAGATAGTGTCTGCAACAAATGGTGCTGTCAAAACTGAAAATCCCTATGCAGAGAAATAAAATTAAATACCTATCTTTCATCCTGTACAAAACTCAACTCAGAATGAATCAAGGTCCTAGGAACTGAAAGATTGTAATTCTTCCCATCATGGGGAACAGGGGTGTTTTAAGAGGTCATTCAGAGAAAATGAGTTTATGGAGAGAGATCAGGAAGAAAATCAGGACAAAAAAGATCAGGCAGGAGAAGTCTAGAAAAAAGGAAATCAGGGAGAAGTTTAGGGAAAAGAAGATCAGGGAGGAGAAGTTTAGAGTAAAAAAGATCAGGGAGGAGAGAAGTTCTGGGAAAAGAAGACTGGGGAAAAGATTAGGGAGGAGAAGGTTAGGGAAAAGATCAGGGGAAAAATCAGGGAGAGCTGGGCATGGTGGCACACAACTGTAATCCAATTGGCTTTGTAGACTGAGGCAGGAGGATTGAGAGTTCAAAGCCAGCCTCAAAAACTTTGCTAAGCCCTAAGAAACTCAGTGAGACCCAGTGTCCAAATAAAACACAAAAAGGGATGGGGGATGTGGATCCATGGTTAATTGCCCCTAGGTTTATTCCCTGATACAAAAATAAATAAATAAATAAATAAATAAATAATCAGGGAGATCAGGGAAAAGGTTGGGAAAAAGAAAAAATAATGTAAGTTTCAAAGTGAAACAGGGTATAGTCAAAGCATCAAGGGAACCTGTTAAATTACCCCACTGTCAATTTCTGGCTTCCATTTCTATGGAAAGTGGGCAACGGCATCTCCAATCTACTTCCTACTGAGAGGGAGTGAAGTTGTTGGGTGGTCTCCAGGTGGAGTAGACTTCATCTCTCCCATGGACGGACAGCAGTGTGAGTCTGCAACCCAGGTCTGCCGGCAACAGGGTACTAGTTGGTGTACAGCATGGTAGGCACTGAATGTGGCCCCATCTGTGTGATTCACAGAGCCAGGGCACAGCCCTGATGTCTCCAGATAATGGCCAATGGGTCAGCTTCACTGTTGTCTGGGTGAGAGGCTATCTGTTCTTCTCAGGAAGTCTACCAGTTCCTAGCCGCCTGTGGATGTCTGACACACCACTGGGCCTATAGTGAAGGAAAGTACTTCCTGCCATCAGACTTCATCTCCTCCTCCACTCTTGTTCACTGCATCTTTTGAACTTGTTATTAATGTGTGTCACACTTTGTTCTGAGCCTGTTACCCTTGCAGCAAGCCTGAGTGTGGAGATGGGGCATCCTGGTCTGTTGGGCTGACTGGACAAGGAACACAAGGACAAGGTACTCGGTGCTGGAAAGACAGGCAAAGCAGGGCATGGAGGAAGTACAGCAGAGGTCAGTTTTTTTGGGAAGGAACTCTGATAAATGCTTCAGAAATGATGGTGATGATGATGATGATGATGATTATGATGATGATGATGATTTTTTACTGAATGGCAGATTCCACCCAGTTTCTTAAGCCCATTTAAAAATTTTATTTTCAATTGGGGTCTTGCTCAGTTTTCAAAGCTGGTCTTCAACTTGCAATCCTCCAGCCTCAGCCTCCCCAGTAGCTGGGATGACAGGCATGTACCACCATACAGTTATATTAAGAGATATGTGAACTAAGGTCTGAAAGGTGAATATATGTTTTCACAGAACCCAGTTTCCCCTCATGTAGGCAGGAGTCACCAGCTAGAGACCAAGGTGGTGCCCAAAGGAAACCCTTGTTAACTGAGTTTTCTCTCGAGTCCAAATGCCTTCCTCTCCAGGAAGGAGGATACTCATATGATGAGATCAGAAAGTTTCAAGGTCAGGAAACTGCCCTGCATCAAAGGAAACCCAAACAAAGGTCTATCCTAGGAGTATCTGAGCAGGGGCAGAAGAGTCACAGGGTGGAGAAGCCCTAGAGTGACTGTTTATTTTATGGGAGCAGTTGAAAATTACCAAGTCCTGGATAAGTTTCATTCTTTATTCTATTTCATTCATTCCTTTATTACATATTCAGTGCTTTTTGTGGGAGGATGCTGAGGATCCTTAGGTCAATGGACTAAGTCAATCACTTCTTGGTTGCTATCCTTTATATATCATGTAGATTTTGCATACTCCTACCATATGTTCACTTACATCAAACATACTTGATTGCCACCTCCTTCTCAATGCCCAAGAATTATTCTTTGTTTAAGAGTATGATTTTTTTGATATTTTATTTTATTTTTATGAACTGCATTTTGATTCATTGTACACAAATGGGGTACAACTTTTCATTTCTATGGTTGTACCAAATGTAGATTCACTCCATTCATGTAATCAAACATATACATAGGGTAATACTGTCTGTCTTACTCTACTATCTTCCCTTTTCCCACCCACTTCTGCCCCATTTTTCTCTACACCATTCAAAGTTAATTCATTCTTCTCTCCCCCCATCACCCTCTCTCATTATGTATCATCATCTGCTTATCAGAGAAAACATTCAGCCTTTAGTTTTTTGGGCTTGGCCTATTTCATTTAGCATGATATTTTCCAACTTCTTCCCTTTACCAGAAAATGCCATAATTTTATCTTTCTTTATGTCTGAGTAATATTTCATTGTGTATATATACCACAGTTTCTTTATCCATTCATCAATTGAAGGGTATCTTCATTAATTCAACAATCTAGCTACTGAGAATTGAGCTGCTATGAACACTGATGTGGCTGCATCACTGTAGTATGCTGATTTTAAGTACTTTGGGTGTAAAATGAGTAGTGGAATACCTGGGTCAAATTGTGGGTCCATTCCATGTTTTCTGAAGAATCTCCATACTTTGTTCCAGAGTGTCTGCACCAAAATGCAACTCCACCAGCAATGTACGAGTGTCTTTTTTCCCACATCCATGCCAATATTATTGCTTGTGTTGTTGATTATAGCTGTTCTAATTGGAGTAAGAGTAACTGTTAGGTTCATTTTAATTTGCATTTCTCTAATTGCTAGGGAAGATGATCACTTTTTTATGTATTTGTTGATCACCTGTATATCTTCTTCTGTGAAGTGTCTGCCCATTTCCTTAGCATATGTATGGATTGGGTTCTTTGTATTTTGGGTGTAAAGTTTTTTAAGTTCTTTATACACTTTGGAGATGAGTGCTCTGTCTGAGGTGTGTGTGGAAAAGATATTATTCCACTCGGTAGGCTCTCTTTTCACATTATCGTTTGTTTCCTTTGCTGAGAAAAAACTTTTTTATTTGAATCTATACCATTTATTGATTCTTTATTTTATTTCTTGTGCTATATGGGTCTTGTTAAGGAAGTCTTGTCCTAAGCCAATGTGATGGAGATTTGGGCCAACATTTTCTTCTGTTTGGTGAAGGATCTCAGGACTAATTCCTAGACCCTTGATCCATTTTGAGTTAAATTTTGTATAGGGTGAGAGATAGAGTTTTATTTTTTGTTTACTGCATATAGGTTTCCACTTATGCCAACACCATTTGTTGAAGAGTCTATCTTTACTCCATTGTAAATTTTTTGCACCTCTGTCTAGTATAAGGAAACTGTAATCATGTGGGTGTTTCTGTGTCTTCTATCCTGTACCATTGGTCTTCCTGTCTATTTTAGTGCCAATACCATGCTGTTTTTGTTACTCTTCTTATATAGTACAGCTTAAGGTATTGTGATATTTCCTGCATCAATCTTCCTGTAAAGGATTACTTTGGCTTTTCTGGGTCTTTTGTTCTTCCACATAAATTTCATGATTGCTTTCTCTATTTATATGATAAATGTCATTGGGATTTTAATAGGAAATGCCTTATATATGTATATCACTTTTGGAAGTATGGCCATTTTGATAATACTGACTTTTCCTATCCAAGAACATAGGAGATCTTTTCATCTTCTAAGATGTTTTGTCAATTCTTTCTTTAATTTTCATAGTTTTCACTATAGAGATATTTCACCTCTTTAATTAGATTGATGCCCAAGTATTTTAATTTAATGAGGCCATTGTAAACAGAGTTGTTTTTTCTCATTTTTTTAGATGTTTCATCACTTAAGAATAAAAATGCCTTAGATTTTTGCATGTAGATTTTTATTCTGTTATTTTGATTAATTCATTTATTAGGTCTAGAAGTTTTCTGGTGGAGTTTTTTGGATCCTCTAAATGTAGAATC
The DNA here is from genome assembly GCF_902686445.1 of Sciurus carolinensis. Classification (NCBI taxonomy): domain Eukaryota; kingdom Metazoa; phylum Chordata; class Mammalia; order Rodentia; family Sciuridae; genus Sciurus; species Sciurus carolinensis. The sequence goes on from NW_025920176.1 coordinate 842,657, forward strand.
ATGTCATCTACAAATAGTGATACTTTTAGTTCTTTTTCTATTCATATTCCTTTAATTTCTTTGGTCTTTCTAATTGATCTGGCTAGTATTTCAAGGATGATGTTGAGTAGAAGTGGTGAAAGAGGGCAGTTTTTAAAGAAAATGTTTCAGTTTTTCTCCATTAAGAATGACGTTGGCTGTGGGCTTAGCATAAATATCCTTTACAATGTTAAGGTATGTTCCTACTGTCCCTATGTTTTCTCATGCTTTGAATACGAAGTGGTGTTGCATTTTGTTGAATGCATCTATTGAAATAATCATATAACTCTTTACAAGTCTATTGATGTGATGAATTACACTTATTGATTTCCAGATGTTGAACCAACCTTGCATTCCTGGAATGAACCCCACTTGATCATGGTGCACTATCTTTATATATTTTTGTATGAGATTCGCTAAAATTTTGTTAAGGATTTTTGCATTTTATTCATCAGAGATATCAGTCTAAAATTTTCTTTCCTTGACGTGTCTTTGTCTGGTTTTGGTATCAGAGTGATACTGCTTCATAGAATTAGTTTGGAAGGATTCCCTCCTTTTCTATTCCCTGGAATACTTTGAGGAGTAATGGATGAGGTCTTTTTTGAAGGTCTTGTAGAACTCTACTGAGAATCCATCTGGTCTTGGGCTTTTCTTGGTTGGTAGGCTTTTGATGGCTTCTTCTATTTTGGTACTGGAAATTGATCTGGTTAAATTGTGTATGACTTTCTCATTCAGCTTGGGAGGATCGTATGTTTCTAAAAATGTCAATGTCTTCAATATTTTCTATTTTTCTTGTAGTACAGATTTTCAAATTAGCTCCTAATTTTGTTGTATATTTCCATGGTGTCTGTCATATTTTGTTTATTACCAAAAATTTTATTAATTTGAGATTTCTCTCTCCTCTTCATTAGTGTGGCTGTTTTATCTATTTTGTTTACTATTTCAGAGAATCAACTTCTTGTTTTTTCAATTTTTGAATTATTTCTTTTGTTTCAATTTCATTGATTTCAGCTCTGATTTCAATTATTTTCTGTCTTCTACTACTTTTGGTGTCATTCTGTTCTTCTTTTTCTAGTACTTTGAGATATAATGTTAGGTCTTTTAATTGTCAACTTCTTACTCTTTTCTTGGATGTGCTCCATGCAATGAATTTTCCTCTTAGTACTGCTTTGATAGTGACCCACAAATTTTGATATGTTTTATTGTCATTCTCATTTGCCTGTAAGAATTTTTTTATTTCCTCTCTGATGTTTTCTGTTACCCATTCTTCATTCATTAGCATATTATTTAGTCTGTAGGTGTTGGAGTGGTTTCTGTTTTCTATTTTGTCATTGATTTCTAATTTTTTCCATTATGATCTGATAGAATGCAAGGTAGTATCTATATTCTTGCATTTGCTAAGCACTTCTTTGTGGCATAACATATGGTCTCTTTTAGAGAAGAATCCATGTGCTACTGAGAAGAAAGTTAATCTCTCATTAATGGATCAAATATTCTACATATGTCTGTTAAGTCTAAGTTATTGATAGTGTTATTGAGTTCTATGTTTTCTTTGTTTAATTTTTGTTTGGAAGATCTATCCAGTGGTGACAGCAGTGTGTTAACATCTCATAGAATTATTGCATTGTGGTCTCTTTGATTCCTGAAATTGAGAAGAATTTGTTTGATGTACATGGATGCACCATTGTTTGGGGCATAAAAATTTATGATCTTTATGTCTTCCTTATTTATGGTTCCCTTAAGCAGTATGAAATTTCATTCTTTATCATTTTGACTAACTTTGGCTTGAAGTCCACTTTATCTGACATAAGAATAAAGTCCCTGCTGTTTTACTGAGTCCATGCATGTAGTAGGTTTTTACCCATCCTTTCACCTTTATTCTGTGTGTATCTTTTTCTGGGAAATGAACCTTTTGAAGGTGGCATATTGTTGGGCATTTTTTTAAATCCAGTCTGCCAATCTATATCTTTTGATTGTTGAATTTAGGCCATTAACATTCAGGGTTATTATTTAGATATGATTTGCATTCCCAGTCATTTGGGCTTATTATTGACTTTTAAATTGACTTGGTTTTTCCTTTTTCTTTTTTCCTTTAAGGTAGTTTCTCTATTTGCTGAACTATGTTTCTGATTTTTATTAATCCTCATGGAATATTTTGCTCAGAATTCTCTATACCACAGGTTTTCTATTTGTAAATTCTTTTAACTTTTGTTTATCAGAGAAGGATTTTATTTTGTCTTCAAATCTGAAGGTTACTTTTGTTAGGTATAGGATTCTTGGTTGGCAAGGATGTTCTTTCAGAGCTTGAAATATGTTTTTCCAGTCTCTTCTAGCTTTTAGGGTTTGGGCAGAGAAATCTGCTGATATCCATATTGGTTTCCCCCTATATGTAATCTGATGCTTTTCTCTCACAGCCTTTAAAATCCTATTTTTATTTTTTATGTGAGTTATTTTCATTATAATATGTCTTGGTGTGGATCTGTTGTATTTTTTTTTTTTTGCATTTGGTATTTAGTAAGCCTTTGTATTTTATTTTCTACTTCATTCTTTAGGTTTGGGGAATTTTTTAAAATCATTTCATTGAATAGGTTTTTCATTCTTTTGGTTTGTATCTCTGTGTCTATGTCAATCCCAATAATTTATAAATTTGGTCTTTTCATTATGTCCCAGAGTTCTTGGAAGTTTCATTTATGATTTCTTACCATCTTCTGTGTTTGGTCAACTTTATTTTCAAAACTAAATATTTTGACTTTATTGTCTGAGATTTATTCTTCCAAGTGATCTAGTCTGTTGGTGATGCTTTCCATTGAGTTTTTTATTTAGTTTACTGTTTCCTTCATTTCAATGATTTCTGGTTTTTTTTTTTCTTTTTTGAGACTCTCTCTGTATTGAAATGGTCTTTTTTCTTCCTGCAGTTGCTCTTTCATCTGCTTATTGGAGTGATCATTCATTGCCTGCCTTTGCTCTTTTATCTTATCCTTTGCTTCATGAATCATTTTAATTGTATATATTCTGAACACTTTTTCTGATATTTCTTCTACCATGGTGTCACTGGGTTCTCTGAATATAGAATCTAGGCTTGTTTGAAATGTTTTCTTCCTTTGTTCTTTCAAGTTGTTCACATATCTTCCCCTCTGGCAGTGCAGATCTTGGGTGTTGCTGTTTCCCCCCTATAGGCTTATAGTAACCCTATAGATTTCCAAAACCTCTTCTTTAAGGGGGAGATCAACATTAGCAGCACCCAGTACAGAAAATATGCAGCCCTAAACCAAATAGCCCCTTTGAAGACATTAACAATATTTTCAACATAAGTAGAGAGGTTGAGTTCAAATCTTATCTACAGTATAACACATAGATTTGCAGTAAGGTCTGCAGTTTCTAATGGAGGACAAAGAAGATGGGGAGAAGTGTAAGATGTAACTGTTAATGGGATAAGAAAAGAGTATATAGACATTCTAGTTTGTAGAAAGTGTGAAAGCATAATCAAAAGCAGTTGGTTGTTAGCATGAGAAAAGGGTGAGACACTCTGAGAAAATAGGTAAACAAAAGGAAAATAGAGTAAAAAACGTAAAGAAATAAAAATTTTAAATTTTTCAAGAAGGAGAAAAACAAGACAAAAATATCTTCTTTATAACAGTCTTATATTATTCAATCCTCCCAGTCTTCAGTAGCCTGAAGCAAGAGAGGTATATGACAATGAGCTTCCAGCCTCCAGCTGGTGTCTCAGGATAGGATTTTCCCCACCTATAAATACGAACTTCTGTTTCCAGGATAATCCAAGATGGCCATGCTTACTTCCAAATATGTTGCCAAGTGGGAAGCTGCAGTTTGGGCATGGGTATGGTCAACTGTTGTCCTGGAGGCAGAGTGCATTTGGTTGGGTAGGGCTTATGGAGAGGGGGCTTGGTCACTCTGGTTAGGGGTCCTGCAGGTGCTGGCTGTTGTCTCAAAAGTGCAACAGCCAAGTGTAACTAAACCTTTGAGTACTGTGGGAATGGACTTCCAGGCAAGAGCAGGCCATTGGTGATCTGCTGGCAGTCTGCAATCAGTCTGCAGGCTACTGGTGGATGATCCACAGGTGGATCTCTCTCAGTGGGTAATGAGTAGGTGAAAGGCAGGCGATGGACAGGCAACAGGCAGGCAAATGGGCAAATGGCAGATGTTAGTGCCAGTCAGTGAGCAATCTGCACTCAAAAAGTAGTCAATATGCTGGCAGACTGCAGGTAATCTCAGTGGACAAATGAGATAAACAGTGGGTGATCAATAAGCAACAAAGACTGCCTCACAGAGAAACAGATATCTTCTGCTTGAAACCCGAGTTACAGGGCAACAAGGAATGCAGCCTCCCTCTAGTCTGCCATCTTGGATCACAACCAGAATTTTTGACTGAAGAACTATGAATTGCTTGTGATATAGCTCAGTTGATAGAGTTCTTATCTGGCATGGACAAAGCCCTGGGTTGAACCCCCAACACCCCCTACCCCATGAACTAATTAAACTATGCAGACTGGGGATATAACTTAGTGATAGAATGATTCTCTAGCATGTGTGAGACCCTGGGCTCAACTCCTAGTCATGTATTTTTTTATGCAAGTTTACAAGGTGCATTTTTTTTGGAAGCTATTAGAAACACAGAATCTCAGACTACACAACCATTCTTTATTAACCTTCATTTTTACAACAATTAATATCACACTCTTTGCAGGGCATGATGGAGCACATTAGTCATCCCAGAATCTTCAGAGACTGAGGTAGGAGAATTCTAAGTTCAAGACCAGTATGAGCATAGTAAGGCCCTGCCTCTAAATAAAATATAAAAATGGTTGGAGATGTAGCTTAGTGGTTAAGTGCCCCTGGGTCCAATCCCTAATACTGGAAAAAATCCAACTATTAATCTCTACAAGTGTCTTCAATTCATGCATATTCACATTTATAACAATCTTGATACAAATCTATATTCATATTTTACCTGGGGAGCTTTTAATATCAACATTTTTTGTTAGAAAATTTTTCAATGCAGAACAGAATTGAAAGGATGTTTCCAGTGAGCACATTTAGATTTGAGACTTCACATATAGTAAGAGCACTAGTGTTCAATATCTGTTTAGGTTTCTTTTTTTTTTTTTTTTTTAGGCATGGGCTTTTCACTTTGTTAATGTCCTCACACAGCTGACAGGATGGCACATTCTGTCACAGTCCCCACTCTCCTTCAGGATATATGAGTTTCTCCTGTGAGGAGTGGCAGCTGTTAGTACAGAAGTGCCTGTACCAGAGTGTGGTGTTGCAGCAGCCTATGTCCCTGAGTTTGTGCCACCTCCTGAGGGGAGCATTTGAAGTATTAAGGCTGCCCATCTCTGCTGTTTCTGTGAAACCCTTAAGGCTGTTGGCTTCGCTTACAGGCCATATATTCTTAGATCCCAGCATCAATTTTCTGGTTGAATGACCTTTCCCAGAGTGTGGAAGGTAGGCTTCATTTTGACTTCTCCAAACCATGTCTTCCTGAGCCCTGAATCCAAGCAATTTGTTTCCAGTCTATCTGTCATTTCCTCTTCACAGGGTGTCCACACTCCACATCTGATGTCATCTTCAGTTGGAACAAGAAGCAGAGTTGTGCATGGTGCTGGCCCAAAGTCCAGGTTGGGACCACTCAGGTGAGCAATGGAAATGATGAGTTCTCCCCCTTCATACTCAGAGTTGGTGTGAATCCCATGTGACATGCACAGACGTCTGCACAGTTTTGGTCTCTTCCATGGCCATACTTTTAGTTAATCTCCTGAGCATCCTCAGTTCCTTTTTGCTTGCTTTTTAGTAGACTTGTTCTATTACTCATGTAAACAAGATTTTCTTTTCTCTCTACCTCTGTTGTGGCTTCCTCTGTGCCCTTTATACATGCATGCATATATGTGTATACATATGCACACACGTGCATTTGTAAATACCTTATACATAAATCCAACAGTTGCAGTTCCAATTTCTTCCTTGTCTTTGAAATCTGCTGGCTGTCTTAACATCCTCTCTGTGCCTTCTAAGTGCATTCTATCATTCTTTGAAGACTGTGCTCTGCCTCACTTCCATGGCCCCCATAGAACCTGCCTTCATACTGCACCTCCAAGTTTTCATTTCCCTCAGGTCTTCTCTTCCTGTTCCTTCTTCACCTGTGGGTCTTTGTTTATTCTCGATTTTCACTGTATGTTGGAACTGTGTGTGTGCGTTCAGTGCTGGGGATAGAGCCCAAGGCCTTGTGCATGGTAGGCAAGTGTTCCATCACTGAGCCAAAACCTATTCCATGTGTTGTAACTTTTTGAAACTTCCTTAGTCCACTTTTTGCTAGTTCATTTAAGTTATATATTACAGTAGGATTTATTTTAATCATGTTATAAATGCATGGAGTTTAATTTGCTCTAATTTAGTACTTAGTATTTCCTTTTTCCTTGCCCTTCCTACCTACACCAGGTCCTTTTCCTCTTCTCTACTGATCTCTCTACTATTTCATTACTTTTAAAAAAAATATTGACTTGTGGAAATACACAATGGTGAGATTCCCTGTATTGTATTCATATATGTATGTGGGAAAGTTAGGTCATATTCATTTTACTGTTTCCCCCATATCTCATCACTTGTCACTTCCCCCTCAATCTCATACTCTGTGATCTTTCTCTTATTTTAATAAAATATCCACATTTCTTTTGTCTTCTTCCCCCATATTTTAGATTAACTTCTGCATATCAGAGAAAATATTCAAATTTTCACTTTCTGGTTCTGAATATCACTTAGTAATTTTCTTTATTTTTTGTTTGTTCTTTCTTTTTTCTTTCTTTCTTTCTTTCTTTTTTCTTTCTTTCTCTCTTTTTTCTTTCTTTCTTTCTTTCTAACACTTTCTTTTCTATTTTCAATTCTTTCCTTTTCTCTTCTTCTCTTTTCTTTTGTACCAGAAATTTAACCCAGGGGTGTTTAATAACTGAGAGATATCCCCAACCCCTTTTTATATTTTATTTAGAGGCAAAGTCTTGCTAAGCTACTGAAGATGACTTTGAATGTAAAATCTTCCTGCCTCAGACTCCAAAGCTGCTGGGATTACAGGCATGTGTCACTGTGCCTAACTGGTTATAGAATTATAGTGTACAGTTCCATGCATTTACTCAAAAATGCCATAATTTTATTCTTCTTCATGGCTAGGTAATATTCAATTGTGTATATATACCCCATTTTCTTTTTTTAAAATTTATTTTTATTGTAAACAAGTGGGATACATGTTGTTTCTGTTTGTACTTGAAGTAAAGGCATATCATTTGTGTAATCATACATTTATATACAGTAATGGTGATTAATTCATTCTGTTATTTTTTCCTTCCCCCCACCCCTCCCACCCATCTTTTCCCTCTATTAAGTCCCTCCTTCCTTCATTCTTGCCCCCTCCCACCCCCTATTATGTGTCATCATCTGCTTATCAGTGAGATCATTTGTCCTTTGTTTTTTTGAGATTGGCTTATCTCACTTAGCTTGATATTCTCCAATTTCATCCATTTGCCTGCAAATGCCATGATTTTATTATTCTTTATGGCTGAGTAATATTCCACTGCATATATATATAGCACAGTTTCTTTATCAATTCATCAATTGAAGTGCATCTAGGTTGGTTCCACAATCTAGCAATTGAGAATTGAGCTGCTATGAACATTGATGTGGTTGCATCACTGTAGTATGCTGATTTTAAGTCTTTTGGGTATAGACCACGGAGCTGTATAGCTTGGTCAAATGTTAGTTCCATTCCACGTTTCTAAGGAATCTCCATACTGCTTTCCAGAGTGGCTACACTATTTTTGTCCCCCTGTCTATGTATGAGTGTACCTTTTTCTCCACATCCTCGCCAACATCTATTGTTGCTTGTACTCTTGATAATTGCCATTCTAATTGGGGTGAGATGAAATATTAGTGTAGTTTTGATTTCCATTCCTCTTACTATTATAGATGTTGAACATTTTTTATGTATCTGTTGATTGCTTGTAGATCTTCTTCTGTGAAGTGTCTGCTTATTTACTTAGCCCATCTGTTGATTGGGTTATTTGTATTCTTGGTGTAAAGTTGTTTGAATTCTTTACAGATTCTGGAGATTAGTGCTCTATTTGAAGTATGTGTTGCAAAGATTTTCAACCACACTGTAGGCTTTCTCTTCACATTGCTGATAGTTTCCTTTGCTGAGAAAAAGCTTTTAGTTTGAATATATCTCAATTATTGATTCCTGCTTTTATTTCTTGTGCCAGGGGAGTCATGTGAAGGACTTCTGATCATAAAACGACATGATAAAGATTTGTACCTATTTTTTCTTCTATCAGGTGCAAGGTCTCTGGTCTGATTTCAAGGAACTTGATCCATTTTGAGTTGAGTTTTTTGCTGGGTGAGAGATAGGGGTTTAGTTTAATTCTGCTGCTTATGGATTTTCAGTTTTCCCAGCACCATTTGTTGAAAAGGTTATATTTTCTCCATTGTATGTTTTTGGCAACTTTGTCTAGAATGAGATAATTGCATTTATTTTGGTTTGTCTCTGTGTCCTCTCTTCTGTACCATTGATCTACCTGTCTATTCTGGTCCCAATACCATGCTGTTTTTGTTACTATTGCTCTGTAGTATACTTGGAGTTCTGGTATTGTGATATCCCCTGCTTCATTCTTCCTGTTAAGGATTGCTTTAGCTATTCTGGGTCTCTCATTATTCCAAATGAATTTTGTGATTGCTTGCTCTATTTCTATGAGGTATGTCATTAGAATTTTAATTGGAATTGCATTGAATTTGTATGACCCTGTTGGTAGTATGGCCATTTTGACAATATTAATTCTGCCTATCCAAGAACATGTGAAAGCATTTCATCTTCTAAGATTTTCTTTAATTTTTCTCTTTAGTGTTCTGTAGTTCTCATTGTAGAAGTCTTTTACCTCTTTTGCTAGATTATTTTCCAAGTATTTTATTTTTCAGGCTGTTGTGAATGGGTTAGTTTTCTTAAATTATCTTTCAGAGGATTCATCACTTTGAATAAAAATGCATTAGATTTATTAGCATTGATTTTATGTCTTGCTAAATTACTGAATTCATTTATGAGGTCTAGAAGTTTTCTGGTGGAATTTTTTGGCTCCTCTAAATATAGAATCATGCCATTGGCAAATAGTGATAATTTGAGATCTTCTTTTCCTATTCACAACAGATATCACAATATCATATATTTAATTTCATTGCTCTGTTTAATTGCTCTGGCTAGAATTTCAAGTATGATGTTGAATAGAAGTGGCAATAGGGGCATCCCTGCCTTGTTCCAGTTTTTAGGGAGAATGCTTTCTGTTTTTCTCCATTTTGAATGATATTGGCCATAGACTTAGCACAGATAGTCTACAATGCTGAGGAATCTTCTTACTATCTCTATTTTTTCTAGAGTTTTGAGCATGAATTTTACTAAATGCTGTATTTTCTCAAAAGCTATTTCTGCATCTATTGGAATAATCATGCGATTCTTAACTTTAAGTCTGTTGATATGGTGAATTACGTTTGCAAATTTGTGGACATAGAACCAACTTTGCATCCCTGTGATAAAATTCACTTGATAGTGGTACACTATTTTTTAAATATGTTTTTGTATGCAATTTGCTAAAATTTTGTTAAGAATTTTTGCATCTATGTTTATTAGGGATATTTGTCGGAAATTTTTTAAACGTGTCTCTGTCTGGTTTCGGTATTAGGGTGATATTAGCTTCGTATAATGAGTTTGGAAGTGTTTCCTCCTCTTCTATTTTATGGAATACTTTGAGGAGTATTGGAATGAGTTCTCCTTTGAAAGGTCTTACAGAACTTGGCTGAGAATCCATCTGATCCCAGACTTTTCTTTGTTGGTAGACTTTTTTTGACTTCTTCTATTTCATTGCTTGAAATTAATCTATTTAAATTGTGTATGCCCCTCTAATTTAGTTTGGGTGGATCATGTGTCTCTAGAAAACAGGTTGCTATCTTTGAGATTTTCTATTTTGTTAGAGTATAGATTTGAAAATAGCTTCTAAATACATTTTGTATTTCAATTGTATCTGTTGTGATATTTCCCTTTTCATCCCAAATTTTAGTAATTTGAGTTTTCTCTCTCCTTCTCTTTGTTAGTGTGGCTAAAAGTTTATCAATTTTGTTTCTTTTTTCAAAGAAGCAACTTTGTAATTTATCTATTTTATTATTGTTTCATTTGTTTCAATTTCACTTATTTCAGCTCTGATTTTAATTTTTTCCTGTCTTCTACTTTTGGTGTTGATCTGTTCTTCTTTTTCTATAGCTTTGATTTGTGATGTTAGGTTGTTTGTTTGTTGACTTTTTCTTCTTTTATTGAACGTGCTCCATGAAATAAATTTTCCTCTTAGTAGTCCTTTCATAGTATCACAGAGATTTTGATATGCTATTTCATTGTTTCCATTTACCTGTAAGAATATTTTTATTTCCTCCTGATGTCTCCTGTTATCCATGTATCATTTAATAGCATATTATTTCATCTCCAGGTGTTGGAGTAGTTTCTGTTTTCATTATGCCATTGATTTCTAATTTCATTCCATTATGATATGATAGAGTACAAGGTAGTATGTCTATTTTTTTGTATTTGCTACGAGTAGCTTTGTGGCATAACATATGGCCTATTTTAGAGAAGGATCCATGTGCTGCTGAGAAGAAAGTGTATTTGCTCATTGATGGATGGAATATTCTATGTATGTCTGCTAAGTCTAAATTATTGATGGTGTTATTGAGATCTATGGTTTCTTTGTTCAATTTTTGTTTTAAAGACCTGTCCAGTGGTGAGAAATGGGTGTTAAAGTCACCTAGTATTATTGTGTTGTGGTCTATTTAGTTCCAGGAATAGAGAAGAATTTTTTGATGTTCATGAATGAGGCATTATTTGGGGCATAAATATTTATGATTGTTATGTCTTGCTGATTTCTGCTTCCTTTAAGCAGTTTGAAATATCCTTCTTCATCCCTTCTGACTAACTTTGGCTTGAAGTCCACTTTATCTGATATGAGGATGGATACCCCCACTTTTTTGCTAAGTCCATATTTATGGTATGTTTTTTCCCATTCTTTCACCTTTAGTCCATGGGTATCTTTTCCAATGAGATGAGTCTCTTGCAGGCAGAATATTGTTGGGTCTTTCTTTTTAATCCAATCTGCCAGTCTGTGTCTTTTGATTGATGAGTTTGGGTCATTATTATTCAGGATTATTACTGAGATGTGATTTGTATTCCTGGTAATTTTGGCTTATTTTTGGTTTTTAACTTGACTTGGTTTCTTCTTTATTTGGCTATTCCTTTAGGGTAGTTCCTCCCTTTGCTGACTTACATTATTGTTTTTCATTTCTTCCTCATGAAATATTTTGCTGAGAAGGTTCTGTAGTGTCAGTTTTCTATTTGTAAATTCTTTTAGCTATTGTTCATCTTCGAAGGATTTTATTTTGTTGTCAAATTTGAATACTAGTTTTGCTGGGTATAAAATTCTTGGTTGGCATCCATTTTCTTTCAGAACTTGAAAAATGCTGCTCCAGGCCCTTCTAGCTTTTAGAGTCTGGGCTGAGAAATTTGCTGATATCTATATTGGTTTCCCCCTGAATGTAATTTGAATTTTTTTTCTCTCACAGCCTTTAAAACTCTATCTTTATTATGTATGTTAGGCATTTTCATTATAATCGGTCTTGGTGTGGGTCTTTTGTAATTTGCACATTTGATGTCCTATAAGTCTCTTGTATTTGATTTTCCATTTTACTCTTCAGATTTGGGAAATTTTCTGATATTATTTTATTGACTCGATTGTTTACTCCTTTGGTTTGTTTCTCTGTACCTTTCTCAATCCCAATAATTCTTAAATTTGGTCTTTTCATGATATCCCATAATTCTTGGAGATTCTATTCATGAATTCTTACCATCTTCTCTGTTTGGTCAACTTTGTTTTCAGGATTACATTTTTTATATTCACTGTCTGAGGTTCTGTCTGTTAGTTAGATGTAAGGGGCAGTTTTGGTTCATCGATAACTCCCAGAAAAAACACTCTGCAGATACAGGTCGCACACCAGGAACTGTTATTCTAAGTGGACAAAACGTGCCCGCTTGGAGGAAAGGGGAAAGGGAAAGAAGAAGATGGCGCAGGGTTTCTTGTCAGATATTGGAATTTTGTGGGCTGGGAGGACCAATCATGGAGGAGAATTATTACAGACTGACTGATGGACCAATGACATATTGGAACGTAATGTGGGAGGCAGGAAGGTTACGGTGATGTAAGCCGGAAATTCCTGTAACGGGACAGGCGGACTTAAGGGCAGATTTACAGGTGGGTTGGGAGGCTGGGTTCCTGTAGTGGGAGAGAAAGGTTGCTTTATACCTAACATTCCCCCATTTCCTTTTTTATAAAAAAAAATTGGGGGTACATGGATGAAGGAAAGTCTTCTGTAATTACTTACTGCTGGGGTGTGGATGTAGAGCTGGTATCATTGTGACAGGAAGAACTGGAGACTTGAAAGTTTCTCTGGAGACACATCTGCAGCCAGGCTCCAATCCTGGAGGCACATCTGCAGCCAGGCTCCAATTTTTGTGAGATCCTAATATTTCTGCAATACAAGTTGATTAATTGACATGGAAGTAAGGACAGGGGGCTCCCCTCCTCGGCTGGCATTCTATTGGAAAGAAAATTCGGTGGTTAGGAAAATTGTAAGCAGGGCTCTGGTTCTCATGACTGGGCATGGTTGTCTGGTATCGTCTGGCTCCCAGTTTCTGGAATGGGAGGAAGGGTGGAGGGCTTCATGATCTTCAGTCTGAGATGAAGGGGTCCCACAGGAGTGGCTGAGTATCGGTTGGAAGAAGCCTGTGGATTAGGAGCTGGAGAAGGGTTAGTGGACCGAGAATAGAGCTTAACCCAAGAAATGTGCAGCCATCCTGGTAGATTTTGTACCTTGACAGCTGTTGGCATGGTTAGGATCACTGTATGGGGTCCCTGCCACTTGAGAGATAGAGGGATTGTAGCTTCTTGAGGAGGAGAAATAAGAACTTGGTCTCCTATTTGAAGAGGTTGGGTAAGGAGGCCAGATAAAGGTTTGGGTAGGGTGGAGTCAGTATAACCCCATAGAAATGCTCGAATGTGATTTAGGAGAGGAATGGATATTTGAGAAGGAAGAAGGGAAGGAAGGGGCACTATTCCAGGTGGCAGGATGGGACAACCATACATTAACTCAAAAGGGGAAATATTAGTTGGTTTCTTTGGGAGTGAGCAAAGATGCAGAAGAGCAAGGGGCAGGACTTTAACCCAGTCGAGGTGAAGTTCTAAAGAGAGCTTGGTTAAAACATTTTTAAGAGTTCGGTTTGCTCTTTCTACTTTGCCTGATGACTTTGGGTGAAAAGGAATGTGGAAATGCCAAGCGACCCTGAGGGCCTTGGCAAGTTGTTGGGTGATTTGGGAAATGAATTCAGGTCCATTATCTGACTGGAAGGAAGTAGGTACTCCAAAGCGAGGGATGATTTCATGAAGGATGAAGGTAGAGACAGTTATTGCCCTTTTGTTGGAGGTGGGGATGGCTTCAATCCATCCTGAGAAGGTGTCTATCATAACCAATAAGTATTTAGACTTCCTTACTGTGGGCATGTGAGTGAAGTCAAGCTGCCAGTCTACCCCGCAATGGTGCCACGGGCTTGGTGAGTCGTAAAAATGGGAGGCCTGACAGCTGTAGGATTTGTTCGCAGGCAGAGTTCACATGAGGAAGAGAGTTCCTTTAGAAATGAGATTTCAGAGGAAGACAGTTGCAGATGAGTTTTAGCAAATTGTAAGAGTGAAGAAAGGTTGGGGTGAAACAGATGATGGAGATAAAAAAGTATTTCCCTGTTGGGGGGTGGTGAAGGCAAAGGATTATGGAGAGCCATAATAGGGGCTGGCCTGGATGAGAGGGCAGCCCTTTTAGCCTCCTCATCTGCCTTGTTATTACCTGAAGAGATAAATGATTGATGTGTTTGATGGGCTCTGCAATGTACAAGGCCTATAGTTGCTGGGAGGTGAACAGCCTCAAGGAGGTTCAGAATGTAACTAGAGTTGGTGATGGAGTTTCCTCTTGTAATAAGAAGGCCTCTCTCTTTCCAGATAGCAGCATGAGAGAGAATAATGTGAAAAGCATATTTGGAGTCAGTGTAGACTGTAAGGGATTGTCCCTTTGCAAGGGTGAATGCGCGGGTAAGGGCAATTAGTTCCGCCTGTTGATTGGTAGTGTTGTTGGGTAGTGGTCCAGATTCTATTACCTTTTTAAGAGAGACAATGGCATATCCAGCTTGACGGATTCCTTTATGGAGAAATGAGCTTCCATCAGTGATCCATACAAAAGTAGGGTTGCGTAGAGCTCCTTCCTGGACTTTAGAGGGGTAGGGAAGTAACTCTTCCAGGGTCTCAAGGCAGCTGTGGGTTGCAGAAGCATGTATATTGGAAGGTAGGGGTAAGAGGGTGGCTGGATTTAGAGGAGAGCATGTTTTGAAGGAAATGGAAGAGTCCTCAATAAGAGCGGTTTGTAAGGTTAACACCCGACAGGGTGGTAGCATTTGCAGACCTTTATAAGTAAGAAGCTTAGACAGATGATGAGGTGAGTGCACTTCGGTGGGAGTCCCGAAAGAAAGTTTTTTTGATTCCTGAATTAAGACAAATGCTGCTGCTAATACTCTAAGACATGATGCCCAGCCCCTTATAGTGGGGTCTAACCTCTTTGACAGGTATGCTATTGGTCCAAAAGTGGGACCAAACATGTGTCCTAAGACCCCCAGGGTGAATCCACTTTTCTCAGAGACAAACAGGTAGATTAGTTTGGTTAAGTCAGGGAGATGTAGGGCTGGGGCTTGAAGAAGGGCTTTCCTTAAGATCTGGAAAGGGGCTTTCACTGTGTTGAGGAGAGGTTCAGTGGGAGTACCCTTTGAAGCCTCATATAGGGGAGCTGCTAGGATGGAAAAATTGGGGATCCAGGATCATAAATATCCTGCTAATCCCAAAAAGAAAAGGATTCCTTCTTTGGTGGATGGAGTGGGCATGTCCTGTATTAATGCTTTTCTCTCTACAGTGATGGCTTTAAATCCAGGTGAGAGGCTGACACCTAAGTAAACAACCTGAGGCTGGGAAAGTTGCACTTTTGCTGGAGAAACTCTATAACCCCTGTCAGCCAGAAAGTTTAAAAGCTTAATTGTGTCCCTTTGGGAGTCCTCAAGAGAGGGACTACATAGAAGAAGATCATCAACATACTGTAAAAGAAAGGAGGAAATGAATGTGAGAGAAGCAAGATCCTGAGATAATGTTTGGCCAAAGAGATGAGGACTGTCTCGGAAACCCTGTGGGAGAACTGTCCAGGTTAGCTGAGAAGAAACTCAAGTGAAAGGGTCAGTCCAAGTAAAAGCAAAGAGATCCTGTGAATCAGGGTGAAGTGGGACAGTAAAAAATGCATCCTTTAAATCTAGCACTGTAAAGTACAGGGTGGAAGAAGGGATAGAAGAAAGTAGGGTGTAAGGATTGGATACAATGGGAAAGATGTGGGACCACTGCTCAGTTAATGATGCAGAGGTCTTGCACTAGATGGTAAGATCCATTAGATTTCTTAACAGCCAAGATGGGAGTGTTATAAGGCAAGTTGGCAGGGCACAGGAAGCCTTTCTTCCTTAAATCCTGGATGATTGGTTGAAGTCCTATGAGGCTCCTTTGGGGAAGGGGATATTGGGCCTGGGCTGGGTAGGATGTTGGGTCCTTTAGATGAATGAGTACAGGTGAGCATTTAGCTACAGAGGGTGTATGAGTGTTCCAGACCTTGGGGTCAACCAGGGAGGGAGGAAGGGGATATGAGGACTCTGTTTGAGTTGTATATTCCTGTAGGGTCATAAGGAGAGGAATAGCAGAGGAGTCTTGGTTAAGGCGCATGGTGGGTGAGAAGGAAATAGAGGCACCCAATTTGGTTAGGGTGTCCCTTCCCAGAAGGGGAATGGGACATGAAGGAATTATTAAAAAGGAATGAGTAAAGCCAATTTGTCCTATATGGCAGCTTATTGGAGGGGTTTGTAGGGGATTATATGGTTTTCCCTCTACCCCGACAATAGAGGATTTGGCAGGGGAAGTGGGTCCCCAAAATTCCTGCAGCACTGAGAATGTGGCTCCAGTGTCTATAAGGAAAGGGATCTGCCTGCCTGCCACTGTAAGGGTTACCCGGGGCTCCTGAGTCATGATGGTCATCGGGTGCAGAAGTCCTGGGCCCCTCATCCATTGCCAATCCCAGCAAATTGCTGGAGGGAGGGGCCAAGGATGACCTGGCACTTCTCTAAGCACCAGGGCAATCCATTGCCCAATGTCCCAGTTGGTGGCATTTTGGACAAGGACTTGGGGGCTGCCAGGGGTTGGGGCAGGCTTGTGCCCAGTGGCCCTCTTGCCTGCACTTAAGGCATGAACTTGAAGGTCTTCTGGGAGCTTGGGTGCCCCTAGCGGTGGACAGTTGGCCAGGTCTAGCTGGCTAAAAGGCTTTGGCAGCATTTGGTATTTTAATTTTTGTTTTTTTCCTTCCCTTCTGTTATAAACCTTGAATGCCACTGCTAGAATGTCTGGCTGTGGGGTAAGGGGCCCCCTATCCAACTGCCTCAATTTCATCTTTATGTCAGGGTAACTTTGGGAAAAACAATAAGTCATAAGTAGCTGCCGTCCCTCTGGGGTTTCAGGATCCTGGTTGGTGTACTTAAGCATGGCCTCTGTAAGGCGGCTTAGAAATGCTGACGGGTTTTCATTTTTGTCCTGTATTACTTCCTGAAGTTTATCATAGTTAATGGGTTTAATAATAGCTTTTCGTAGACCTGCAAGGATGCAAGTTTGAAACCTATCTCGCTGTAGACACCCAGCCTCAGTATTATAGTCCCATAGGGGCTCTCTATTTGGTACTGCTTCGGCCCCAATGGGATGGGTTGGGGTCAAATGATGAATGTCATCTGCATAATTGTGCACCTGTTCCTGGACTCTCCTGTGTTCCTTAGGGGTTAGGGTGTTGGACATGATTACCTAAATGTCATGCCAGGTAAGGTTATAAGACTGGGTAAGGTACTGAAATTCCTTAATGAAGGTTGCAGGGTTGGAGGTGAAGAAAACTAGCCACTTCTCTATTTGAGACAGATCAGACAGTGAAAAGGGGACATGAACTTTGATTACTCCCTCTGTGCCAGCCACCTCCCATAAAGGGGCTAAGATATGTGCATGGGACCTCATGGTGGGGGGACTTGGTGGGCTGAATGGAGGAGCAGAAGGAGAAACAGAATGAGGCAAAGAAGAAGAATGGGTAAGGGCTTCTGCAGTAGGAGGCTTGTAAGGAGATGACTCATCGGCTGGATCGAACTCAGAAGGGAAAGAAGGGTTAAAAGGTGGGGGAGAAGCCAAGAGAACAGGTTCAGGTTTTTGGGGAGAGCAGAGATTAGGTTTAGGCTGAAAGAAAGAAAAAACACGAAGGGGAAAAGTTCCTTTCCATTCACCACGTTGCCCACATATGTATTTAATTATAACTAGTACAATTAGGCATACAATTATACCTAGTACAAAACTAGAATTTAGGGTGTCATAAATAGACCATTCTGACTTACTATCTAAAGGACAATTTAGCTCTGATTCAGGGAATAGGTGAAGGGGTTTGAGATGATTTAGTAAGCATCTCAGGGGCGAGTTTGCTGGGTTGGATGTTTTGAATTCCATGGTAATCTGAGACCCACCTGGGTAGTGGATTTGGCGTCCCAAGAACCACAGTGCCAGGCAATGAGAGGTTAAAAACAATGATTCGGTCGTCACCTGAAATCACTGTTTAACTGGGCAAAAAAAAAGCCGAGAGAGGGTTTGAAGACCTGTCCAGGATTTCGAGCGAGAGCCACGAGGTGGGGGGAAGCCGCAGGGCGGCGAGAGGGACGAGCAGCAGCAGAAGAGAGCAAGCTTCAAACCCTGAGAAAGAATCTCAGCACCATAAAATTCAGACATCCACCCAACAACTAAGACCAATTATGAGGACCAAGGAGGTACCCCCACACCTCAGCAGTTGAGCGGCAGGAGCCACGAGGGGTGAAGCCGCAGAGTGGCGAGGGGCGAAGCTGCAGGGTGAGCAGCGAAAGGCTGTGAGCCAGCGGAGGGAGCTGGGGGCAGCCGCTTCTTAAATAAGGAGGGGACTGAGGGGACTGCAGGTAGCCGAGATGTGTTTAAATGGTCAGGGGCCTGCCTAAGGGGGACTCACAAATTTTGGAGTCCAGTGTTGTATGCAGAGAACTGGGCATCCAGGTAAATGGAAGGTGAGCCTGAATCTGTGGGCACAGGAGCAATTGGATGGGTTTCCGCTTGCTTAGTCAGCGCAAAAAAAATCCATCCCGGGTCTTTCGGCACCAGATGTTAGTTAGATGTAAGGGGCAGTTTTGGTTCATCGATAACTCCCCAGAAAAAATGCTCTGCAGATACAGGTCCCACACCAGGAACTTTTATTCTAAGTGGACAAAACGTGCCCGCTCGAGGGAAAGGGGAAAGGGGAAAGGGAAAGAAGAAGATGGCGCAGGGTTTCTTGTCAGATATTGGAATTTCGCGGGCTGGGAGGAACCAATCGTGGAGGAGAATTATTACAGACTGACTGATGGACCAATGACATATTGGAACGTAATGTGGGAGGCAGGAAGGTTACGGTGACGTAAGTCAGAAATTCCTGTAACAGGAGAGGCGGGCTTAACGGCAGATTGACAGGTGGGTTGGGAGGCTGGGTTCCTGTAGTGGGGGAGAAAGTTTGCTTTATACCTAACACTGTCTTCCACGTGTTCTATCCTATTTGTTATTCTTTCTATGGAACATTTGATTTGATTTATTGTTTCCTTCATTTCAAGAATTTCTGTTTGGTTTTTTTCAGAATCTCTAACTCTTTATTGAAATGATCCTTTGCTTCCTGTATATGCTCTTTTAGCTGTTGATTAGTGCAATCATTCAATGCTTGCATTTGCTATCTTATCTCATCATTTGCTTCTCTGATCATTTTAACTATGTACTTTCTGAACTCCCTTTCAAACATTTCTTCTGCCATGCTGTCATTGGATTTTATTGATGTAGCATCTAGGTTTGTTTGGGACACATTCTTCCCATGTTTCCTCATATTGCTCATGTATCTTCCCCTCTCCGATTCTTCAATAGCCTGAAGTCTTGGAGGAAATTGATAGTGTAATGACACAAAAATTATGCTGCCCCTCAAGGAATGGTGGACTCCAAGTGGGGTATATTCCCTCCTAGTGGGCAGAGGAATCTCCACGTGCTCACAGATGGTAAGTCATAGGGGCACTAGATTGTGGACTGGGGCCTAACTGGTGTGTTCCCAGGTCTCTGGGCCTATGTTCCTGGCAGAAAAGTCTCCCATTCCTAGATTTGTGAGGAATCTCCATGCTGCCTTTCAGAGTGGTTGCATTACTTTGCAGTCTCACCAACAATGTGTTAGTGTACTTTGCTTACCACTCTCATGAACACTTATTTTATTATTATCGGCATTTTTTAGTGCCAGAAATTGAACCAGGGGGCTTTACCACTGAACCACATCTCATCCCTCTTTTTATATTTCACTTAGAAAAAGGGTCTTGCTGAGTTGCTAAGGGCCTCCCTAAGTGGCTGAGACTGGCTTGAAACTCATGAACCTCCTGCCTTAGCCTCTTAAGCTGCTGGGATTACAGGCATGTGCTACCACACGTGGTTTTATTTGTATTCTTGATAATTGCCATTCTGACTTCTGTGAGAAGAAATGTCAATGTGGTTTTAATTTGCATTTTCCTAATTGCTAGGGATGCTGAAAATTTTTCATAGATTTGTTGACCATTAATATTTCTAATTTTAGATATATGTGTTATGTTTATTTGTCCATTTATTGGTTGGTTTATTTGTTTTTTGATTTTAACTGATATAGTTATCACCAGTTCCTTGAATCCAGGTATAATGTAACAGTAAATTACTGGAATAGGTATAAAAAATTAATCATTGCATGTAGTAAATTTGCTATAACATTCAATGGGGATTGAGAGGGGGAAGAGATAAAGATTAATGAAAAGAGTGAGACAGAACAAAGAAAAGAGAGAAAAAAACAATATACACCAAGGTAAAAAAAATAGATGGATGTGGGGAATTTGAGGCTTAGTGGATAGTGTAAGAGGGAGAATGGGGGTAAGAGGAGCAAGTATAAACCAGAGCATAGAAAGCAGAATAATTCTAATTAATACTTTAAACCTTTAGAGAAACACATTCAAATGGGTTGAAGATGCAACATTGGCTATTAGGGTAGCAACCACCAATCAAGATAAGGAGTCATACATATGATCTAAGTTGGTGTTAGGTTTGTTTATAGTAAACCATTCCAAAGTGAAGAAAATTCTTGTTGGGTTTCATTGGGGTTTGGACACTGGGAATTTGTCCATCATTCTTTGATCCAGGATTCCTCCAGAAGTTCTAGGACACAGGAGCTGCTCCCCTAAAGACCCCTGTTTTGTTGCCTTAGGAGACTGCAACTGACTGCTTGGAGGGTGCATTGTTCAACTTGGCTGTTTCTCTTGTGTGACAGAACTAAACATTCAGACTCTGCAATGTCCCATGACTGCTGTGCATCAGAATGTACCTGCTCACCTCTAAAGGATACATTTGATGTGTTGTAGGGCCTAGCACATGTCCTGCAGTTGTGGACTCTTGGCAGGTGAACTGTGGGGCAGAAGTGTTCTCCTTGGTCGACCTAGCTCACTGGGTTCCTGTCCTTGCTGCTGAGTAAAATAACTCAGCTTGTTCACTTAGATTTCAGCTTCCAATTCCCCAGGTTGAGGATCATGGGCACTGCTTTCCTTTGTTCAGTCTGACTGAGTCAGGGTTCAGCCACTGCAAATACACTCACTACCTGTGGCTATGGGTCAGACTGGGTGCCCTGGCTCTTGTCTGCCTTGGGTTAAGGTATGTTTCCATTCTGACTAACCTCTCACTGGTTATGATCATGATCCAGGCACCTTCCCATTAACTGTTACAGGACTAAGGCAATTTCTCATCCTGCATGTCTGCAAGATACTGCTATGATTTGTGGCTAGTCCCTGTCTGCTGCTGAATATCCAGACAGTTTTGTCCAGAGCATGTTCCACCCAGAAAGTGACTGCAATTACAAGGATAGTCCCTCTAGGACTGGGGCAACTTTCCACCCACTTCCTTCCATCATCAGTGGCCAGTGACAACAGCAGTCCTGAGAGTTTCCCTTTCTTCTGTTCAGGGTCAGAACTGCCTTCCACTTATATCTGAGATCTGATTTCTGCCTCCACTTACCAGCAATCACTTGGTGTCTGCCTGTGACTGAGAAAGCTGTGTGGAGCACTGGGCTCACACTTCCAGGGTTGGATGTCCTCCACCCTATTGCCCTTATTCATGGTGAAAGAAAAAGGGCTTCAGGGAATTTAGAGATTCATCTTAAGTTCTTTCTAGGCTGATTCTCAAGAGATCTACAATAGGGATGCCTTCTATGGTTTAATATGTGGTTGTTTAAATGGGGGAATGTGCTGGGATGATGTAAAAGGTGACTGCTCAGTTCTTTGCCCCACAGGATGGCTGTAGAGTCTGCCACAGTTTTCTGCTCACAGCTTGGTTTTAAATGGCTTGATCTCCTTCAAGGACACTGCTGCTACTGTCATGTTTTAGTATCCTCTGTTTTTTCTTTCAGATGCTTTTAAGGAGGTAAGATCATGTGCTTTTCTGCTCCCTCTTTCTTTCTCTGTTGCACTTGTCCCCTTCCCCACCCTAGTCTGGGTTTCGGGTTAGGAGACTCTGCCTTTATTTTCTGCTGGATCTTCTAGCATCTCCAGGTCTCAGAGTTTGAAATGTTAAAATCTAAAGCATTTGTTTTGTCACTTACCTGCCAGATAAGCTGATTCTTCCCTGTTTTCTTTGTGCTGTGAAGAGGTTGGAAACCACTCTCAAGTTCCATTCTGCATATTCTACAGTCTCCTTAGTCCAGTTTTTAGTACCAGGGATTGAACTCAGGAACAATCAATCACTGAGACATGTCTCCAGCCCTTATTGTTTACTTTGTCAGGTTCTCATTGAGATGCATGGGATCCCGCTAACTTCCTGATGACTGCCTTGAACTTGAAGTCTTTCTAACCTGTCTCAACCTCCTGAGTCACTGGGATGATAGACAGGTGTGAACCATTGTGCTGTGCTGGTCATTGTTTTTTTTTCTTATGTGTTGTGCTAGAAGCAATGGGGTAGATACCACTTTCACCCCTGGTATCTGATCAGATTTCTTACCATGAATCATGCCTCCTCTAAGTTGCTTAGGACCATGCTAAATTGCTGAAGATGACTTTTAAATCACATCTTCCTGCTTCAGCCTCCTGAGTCAGTTGGTTGACAGGTGGAATGAAGTCCAGAGGACAAGGATTAAATGAGAGTGTGCCCAGTCCCTGCTGGGGACAACCTCACCAAACCAGACCCATAGCCAGGGAGCACAAACAGGCAGAATTCCCCACCTCCGGAAGGGCACATTCAGGCCTCACTTTAGGAGAGTACTCCACAGAAGCAAATTAGGCAGTGAATAAGTTCTTATGTCTCAAAATCCATCACCAGTGAGCTCACCCAGCCCCCAGGTGGAGAGCTCCTAACCTTGGTGGGGTGCTCTGCAGTAAGAGAGTTTGATCTAGGAAATGTGTTTATTATACTAATGGGACTGATGATGGCAGCCACTCTGTCTCTGCTGTGAATAGGGTGTATGTATGTGAAGTCAGGTGGACCCTTGTTGCCCATCTGGCAGCCCTGGGCCTCTGGTGAAACAGAAGCCACACAAGGAGTAAGAGGAAAGGTTAAGCCCTTGGAGGAGAAGGAGTGAGGATAAATGAGATGGACAGTCCAGTGGACCTGTTGATAAGTGTAGGGGACAGAGGAGAAGCTCAGACCTCAGGTGGATTGTGGGGGCCTCCGGAATTCCATCCAGTGCTTGACAAAGATCCTCTGGAGGATGATTGCAAAGGCTCATCCTAAAAGAAATTGCCGGATGATTTGCTCTGAAGCATGGTGTGTTTTCTGCTGTGTTTTTCTGATAATATATTACTCATTTCAGTGCGAACAGATTAATTAAGGGGATGAGGGGAATACAACAAAGATTCCAGAAAATATTACCTACAATCTAAAAAACAATGGGTCTTTACCACTAACAAAATTAAAAATAATTTTGCAACCATGCAATGAGTCCCTGAAAGCCTCTGGAGAAAATAGTTATAGATCTGCCTTTGTCTCCAACAGGCTGGTTAAATTTTAACAATGGTTTTGTTTTTGTGTGGTGGTGAGGTAAGAGAATATGGTTCCAAAACATTCCTTCCTTCCTACAAAGAATATGTCACCCCTATAATAAACATTGGTACACAATAACCATTGGGACCTCCGTCCTCCTGTAACCCTTAACTCAGCAATTTAGATATTAACCAGTGGGACCTAATAGAAATGGTCACATAAGATTACTTGGCTATTGCTTTAACCGTGAGAATAATAAGAATAGTCTTAGGTCACATAAAATTTAGATATTAAGGAAATAAACATTGTATTAGCTCATTGATGTAGTTAGATATTCTTAAAACAATTGTGATTAGGTAAGGATGATCTGTAAGGTTGTTGTTTTCTGCCTATGCTTTGGAAACTTCTTTAATGTTAACCAGAAGACTGCCATATAGCCTGAAGAAAAATGTATATAAACTCAGCCTTCCCCAGAATAAAGTTGGATTGATTGCACCAGAACTAGAGTCTGTGTCTTTCATTCTCCATCCATCACCGACACTGTCTCCCCGTGCCCCGTTTACCAGTGTGGAACCCATGGACTCCTGCTATTGCTGGACCCCAGCAGTGAATGGTTGCAGACAGCACCCAGGTCAGTGCTTTTAGGGTGTTCAGAAGGAAATTCTAGAGGGTGTGTGATGTAGGCCTCCCCCTCAGGATTGCTCTTACTGTCCTATGCAGGTGTTACTGCCCTCAGAGTCACATACCACACAGACTTGTTCTAAAGTTTGATAGATGGGAAGAGAAAGCTCTGTGATGAAGAGGATGCAGACATTTCTGTCACAGCTGAAGGAACATGAGGGCTGCTTACAGCCCCTAGCAGAGTTGGTGACTCTGGCAGGTATGCTGTGCCAAGACATGCAGGATGACCTTGCCAAGGCTCAGCCACTGGTTGCTGCCATTCTGGAGAGCCAGCCCCACCTGCACCTCCTGGACAATGTGAATGTGGTCCTGCTGTGTGCCTGTGCCCTGGTCTAGCAGGAGAAACTGCAAGCAGCCTGTAGACTTCTAGAGGTAAGCCCGCATGGTATGGCAGGTTGTACAGTGATGTGTACGCTGCTTCCACTATACCCAACAGGACATGAGCTCAGTCAGGGTGACCTACCTTCACTGGATCAACTTTAACTGGCTTGGAAACAGGAAGTAAACTACATAATCATCAAGTCCATGTTCAGTGGTCATCCTGTGCCACACTGTGGTAAATAATGAAAAGAAAATCAATGGATATGACATGATCTACCTTTGGAGAGCTATGTCCTTGTATTGTAAACCCAGGATCTCTATCTGCAGTATTCTTAGAAATAAGGAGGTGCCACACAAAATTTTACCATGCCCAAAAGTGAGTAGGCAAGACAAAACTTTACTTCTGGCAGAAGGCTATACTACCAGAACCTGCCTAGCAAGTGCCTGGATGGGCTGTCCGCCTGCTTTTATCTCTAACGTAATGTAGTACTGCCCTTCACTCTGACTTGAGGAGTTTGGGGTTACAGTCTACTCAATTGACTAATTTTAGAATTAGGGCAGGGAAAAGGGAAGGGTTACAATTGGATTCAATTAAAGCTGAATACTAGATTCTGAAAATGAACTACCAGACCTTCGATTTCTCACACTCTGAAGACCAGAAGTGTCTCTCCAGTCATCTGGTGGTACCTTGGATCTCCACATGTTTTGCATCATCACCTGATGTTATTGATAGAGAGCCACTTGTAATCTTTATTTGCCCATCTACTATGAGGCTATTGTTTCATGCTCCTCTCTAAACAGTGGTGTATATGATTAAAGTATGTCTGGGTGATGCTGGGCAGGTTCCAAATAGTGATATGTCTGGCCCAAAGGGGATATTTTTGATACCAGGGATTGACACTCAACCAATGAACCACATCCCAAACCTTTTTTATTCATTTATTTTTATTTTTAATTTTGAGACAGGAGCTCACTAAGTTGCTTAGGACCATGTTAAGTTCATCCAGCAGCCAGAGGGATCTGTAAAGAGCAAGTGTACATCTGGCAGGACCCCCAGGGACTGTCTCTGGGTCTGCCCAGTTTTCAGACTTGTGTCTGGGCCCCCTGTTTCCTTAAAGGGTAAGTGACCTTTTCCTCATCCTAGAACTTCCAATACATTTCTGTCTAGGACCTGTTGATAGTTTCCTTCCTCTGCCAGAGTCTGCAGCCTGCCTTACCTCATTTTGCTGAGAAGCCCCAGAGAGGGTTATAACCTCAGTCATGATGGCTCACAGGTATGTCTGATGATGTAACATGTATCTGAGACCTGAGGGAAAATAGCCACCACACCTAGCACAGAGCAGAACCTGTCATGTGCAGGTACTTCTTACCAGAGCCAAGTCCTGCATCTGGGTCATGGCAGGCAGGAATGTTCTGAGACGGCAGGGCGCCATGGGACCACAACCTCAGAGAGCAGGGCACATAATTCCCAGTACCTTTTCCAGTTCTGTGTACATAGTACCAGAGGGAATAGGGTGGACTGTCAGGGTTTAGTAAATGGAGGGACCACACAGTGCACTGGAAATGCCAGCCAGGGAATCCTTGGTTGTTGGTCAAATCTGGCTAAGGAAGAGTGAGCTGTTACTGGGCAAAGACAGGGTCCCTTTTACCCCACCCAACTTTGAACATTCCTAGCATCTGAGGGTCTGGCCCTACTGGGTGGTCATTCACTTAAAGTGTGAATCAACACTGGTCCCTTGGTTCTAAAACCTGAGGTGCTGACTGCGGTGTCACCTTAACTGTGCACCCAAAGATGGATTGTCAGTCCTCTCTCTCCATGCCTTAACTTCTTTACCTGTGCAGCTGAGAACCATCCTCTGTTGGAAAAGATGAAGAGTGTCAAGGTGGGTTGACAGGTCTGGCTACTTGAAGGGTGAGGTGAGATTCTCACATGGCTTGAAAAATACCTGGGTTTTCAGGGCAATTCCTCAGAGCCTTGTGGGCACTGTTGTACCTGCCCTTCTTCACCACACTGTGTATTTGATGATCATTGTGTTTAATCTCTTACATTACTCCCTTCCTCAAGGTTGGTTTGCAGGGTTGTCAACCAGGGAGCTGAGGGCATCCAGTGATCAGCATTTTCTTCCAGAATGGCCAGGTGCCAGGAGACAGTAGGAGCTGGTGCAGCTCTGGAATGACATTGACTACAGCATGGATGTGAGGAGGCTGGGTGTGGTGGTGTTGATCAACCTGTAGAGCTACTGCTGTAGAAGAGGTTCTGTGGGCATATGTCTGCACTGGTTCCACCAGGGGGGCTGAGGGGTTGAATGAACCATCAAGGCCGCAGTGGGTGACTGGTGAGAGGAGCAAGAATTTACAGCAACAAAACCATAAGCAATATGGCATCAGTGTTTCTTGCTGGCTGTGAGCCAGGCCAAAGCTGCACTCCCCTGCCTCCTCCTAGGTGGCTGAGGTCATCTTCATGACCATCTCCTCCCATCTGCCACCTGAGCCTGGGTGGATGATAGAGTCTTTGGTCAGTGACTATGGACATGGATGGAAAGTTTGTCTCATATCTAGGCCTGAGGGAGCCTCTCAGAGTGATAGGAATTGAAGTGTGGCAAGGACTGAACAGGAGCAAGTAATGGAGGGAAATACTGGGAGGCAATGGGAAGGCAAGACAGGTTGCAGTTGGGTGAACAGGAACTGAGTCTCAGGCAGTGTGTTGGTAACCACTGTGTCCCACAGGTCTGGGCTTGAGGAAAAATCCTGGGTTTGGAAACAGTGGTGGGCCAGTAGGGTGCATGGCCCAGAGGAACTCCTCAGCCAGACTTCTTGCAGTGCTCTGCATTTATGAATCAGGGAATGTTCATTCCTGTGGGAAAGACTGTGGACAGGATAGATGTCCCCTAGAAGGAAATTTGTGGATGGGGGTTCAGGGTGACAAGTGTCAGCATCCTCAGAGAGCTTGTCCTGATCAGGAAACATGTGGAGGATCCTGTTCTGAAACCACTGTCCTCATTGTCTTCATTCAGGAACCCACTAACCTACTCGATCTTCTCCAAAGGATTCAAGAACCAGCACTATTCCAGAGAGGTGTGCCAGAGGCTGTAGGGCTTTGTATTAGCCATGACCACCAAACCCAGCAAGATCCAGCAGGTAAGGATAACAGGCCACCCCCAGTGACTCTCCTAGCACCCTTGAAAGTACCCCAAGCACCACAAAGGGCTTCTCTCACTCCTCAGGCAGGAACCTTGACCACCAGACAACTCCCCATCTCCCCACTGGCAACTCTCCCCAGGCCAAACAGCTCCCTTTATCAGCACAGGCTCTCACCACCTCCACTCAGGTTGCTTCTCCAACTCCACAGGTGTGCCTCCTAGCAAAAGGTGGCTCTTTCCACTGTGGCTTCTCCGATCCCAAGTATGCTCCCTCAATTACTTCCTTTACTCCCTCTCCCCCCAAGTGGCTGCCCCTCTCCTCAGGTGTGTCTCTCTCACCTTTGTCTGTCCTTCCCTCTCTCCTGGGTGCCTTCCCCTGTCCCCCAGTCCCCTCCAATGATCTGTACCCTTGCTACTGGTGCCATGTCCCCTTGAACTCTTCCCTCCATGGTTGTTTTCTCACATGGGGTGTGCCCACTTCTCACCCTGGCTAATCTTCAGGGGTTCCCAGAGCTGAGATGAGCTTTAGAAAATTTGATCTATGGTAATACCAGGAAAAGAAGTGGCTGTGGCCAGGAGCATCAGCAGGCCCTGCTCCTCTAGGGTTGCATGATGTTCAACACCTAGCATTTGGGTGCTCTGGAGTTTAGCTAGGAGGAGTTGGGGTCAGTTTGGGAGGCAGGTTCCACATCCAACTGGGGTGAGGTCAGCACAGGAAGTGGGGCCCATGAGTCCTGTCCACAGGGACCTGATCTATCTCCCCAGCACATGCTCACCACACAGCCCTCTCTCCAGTGAGGAACTGCATGGCCTATTGCTCTGCTGTCCTTGGAAAGCTTAGCAGGGCTCACACCACTTACTTGGTGGGCATGAGTTTGCCCAGCCAGCTATGTGCATCCCTGTATCCAAAAGCTAGAAGCATTTTTTTGGGCAGGAGAATTTGACTTCAGAGACAAACTTTACCACTGAACATGTGTACAACTGGTTTGCCTATTACCGATGGAACCAAATGATACTTTTTGAGCATGTGCTGTCAGTCTGGCAGGTCATGCCAGAACTCACAGAACTCCCCAGGGCTGAGGAGAATTCTGAGTCCCTGTGGCACTCATGCAGCTGCCTTGACAACTCTGGATGTAATTACAGGTCTCAGTAAACAGGTGTGTGGCCAAGGGTTCCTACTTCTTTCCCCTGGATCTTATTTGTGACAGGGACAGGCTGACTTTAGAGGACTCAGGTGGAACTGTGACTGAGTGTTCAGCAGTCAGTTTGGAGACAGGGGCATCATGTTGCCAGAGGGAAGAGACAGTGAATAGATCTGAGAATTGAGCCAAGTTGTATGTTTGGGGTGTGCTGGGCTCATATTTACAGGAAGGGGTCAGTTCAAAATCAGATGAAGGGACAAAGACAGGATGTACATGTGCCCAGTGGATACTCCTGTTTCAGTCAATACAACTGCACTCACCTGCTGACTTGAAGGTCCACTAAGCCTTTCCTCCTCTTATCTCTTTTCAGCAGGATGTGAGGAACCTGAGCCTGCAGTTACCAGAGACCATCCTAGGATTGTGGGGGCCATTGACCCTGGCCCAAGACAATCCTGGATCCCTCACAACACCAAGGTCACTGGTTGCAAGGTAGTGTCATCTCCGGCTGTGGGATCATCATGCCTGTTCAGTTTCCTTCCTTCCTTAGGTGTAGACTAGGGTGTTGAGTGGATGTGAGTGTTCTGGGCCTGACCCTTGCACCTAGTCAGAGACAGGTGTGACCTCAGAGGGTAGGGAGGATACCACTACTAAGGAACCCACATCAGGGAACTGGAAGTGCTTCCTCTGCTGCCATACTTATTATTCCTTGCAGCTAACCCACCTACCCCTGACTTCATTTGTATTTCAAGAATGGGGGATAGGCTTGGAGAGAAAAGCATATTTACCTGCCACCAAGACACCCAGGTGTCTCTGGGACTCATTTCTTATTGATGGTAAGTTTCTTAGTTCATGGGCTCAGCAGTGGCCAACCAACCCACCCCTCACCAGTATTGTTGAGCCATCTCCCTTTCCTCTGTGCTCAAATGTCCTGAGGTATAATCCCAAAACCAGGATTAGGAGAGCTTGGGCAGTCCAGGCTATTCTGTGTGGGGTTGTTGCCCATGACAGCCCCCAATTGGTTTTGTCACTGCATTGTGTACACTTCTCCCATTTTCTGTGCATCCTTGTTACCTTAGCATCTCCCTTGGCACCACCCATGACAAGCTTATGTCCTGGCTAAACTCCATCCAGATGTGTGGCCTCAGGCATATTTCCATAACCTCCTATCAAATACATGGGGATGATGACAGGACCTGCTGCTCCAGGAAGGTCAAATTACCTTTTACTGGAAACACAGGAGCAGCACCAGAGAGGTAAGTAGTCACCAGTGTAAATCACTGCATTATGACCAGCTTCTCATCTCTCAAACTCTTGGTAAATTTTTTCAATTTTCAATACTTTGCAGAAAGTCATAGATTAACTGCTAAGGTGTTTTCATATGTAGTACTGGTCTCCTCTGTGTACTCTTGGTGCCTGGCCCACTGGAGCTCTACCCTTGCCTTTGTAGCCACAGGGGAGGGTCCAGGCAGTGAGGTGAGTGCTGGGTGCCATGCCTTTCAGGGCCACTCATTGTGGGACACACACTGAACTTGTCTGAAGTTTTCTTCTAGGAAACAGTTGCAGCCTGAGGCAGCCTCTGCTGTGTCCTGCAGACCAGTACAGAGTAGTGAGATGTACCAGGATCTCTGCCACCCTTGTTTACATCTGGCCCTGATCTCTGCCTTCTGGCTGCCAGCAGTGAGGAGCTGAATCCCTCCCTGGCTGCCCTCAAGGTGTGACTATTGGACTTTCCACTGGAATCCTCCAAGGAAGTCTGCTTCTACAACAGGCAGTTCATCCACCATCATGGACTAGATTCTGATGATTTCTGCTGAAGTCACTGTGGCAGCTGCTGCCCTTGTTGATCATGGATTTGCAGGTACATCCCCTTAGCATAGACCTTGAAGTTCTCCATTGGACACTTTATCACCTTGGGTTTAGTTTGAGGGGCAGAGTGTGGGCAAAGGGTCTTCTGATCAGTCCCTCCTGTGCTCCTCACTGCAGTCATCTGCCTCACCTTCCAGGACCATGCCACAGAGGAGGTCCTACTCCTTTGACTTACCCACATAAGCCAGGGCAGAAATGTTTCTCTAATTTATGGTTATCATTTACATGTGCATTTTGTCTATGAAATCCAAAAGAGTCTGTAACCTCCCTTGTAGAATACTCTGATTCAACTGCATTTCTTAGTGTCCTAGGTATAATATTTTCCCTTTACCTTTTTGTTTTCATGAAATTTCTGTATGCATTTCTCTTTAATCTTTTCTTTATTTTATTTTATTTTTTGATACCAGATATTGAAATCAGAGACAGCCCTTTTACCACCAAGCCACATCCCCAGTCCTTTTAATGTTTTATATAGAGACAAGGTTTTGCTGAGTTGATTAAGGTATCTCTAAATTGTTGAGGTTGGCTTTGAACTCAAGATTCTCCTGCATCTGCATTCCCAGCCACTGGGATTATGGGTGCACACCATCATGCTTGCCTTCTACATGCCTTTTTTTTGCACATATTCTTTTATTACACCCATAACATCTCCCAGGGTTTCAAGAACCCCATCTGAGAATTCTCTGCATGGGGTCCCCTCTTCCTTCTGCCACTGCAAGAGGTGGATTCCAGGGTTGGGTGGGGTAGCATTGTCATGACTGGAGCTCCCATCCCTACTTTGCTGGGTGACTCCAGTGCTTGCTGAATGGAAACTTTGTTCTTTCTTTCTTAACTTCCTTGCTTTTTTAGAGAACATTCTCATTTAGTTTTCACAACAAAGCGCCAAGAACATAAATTTTCTGAATTGTTGAGTGTCTT